>NC_091371.1:17840799-17960799 GCF_038502225.1 Cherax quadricarinatus | reverse complement strand
ATATATATATATATATATATATATATATATATATATATATATATATATATATATATATATATATATGTGTGTGTTCTTTAATATTTATTTCTAAATGAAAAAACTTTATACATAAGTACAATACTATAATAAATAAAATCTCCAGTGAATTACAAACATGGACCAATTACCATTAAATGAAATATTTAAGTAATAAAAGCACTTTGCACAAGCCTTGGATAATGCTTCTCGCTATAGATTACTGCCACAAATCCTATATTTTCTTAAGTTTCCCTTTAACGTCAACCGTTATTCATAACTTGACTCAAAAAGCGCCATTCCTCGGCCAGTCATAAATCCTACTTGGAATATGAAATGAACCTAGTCATCCACAAACCTGGATTACCATAAGGGCCACCTCTTAGTCTCCACACTCCAGACTTTCTACCTTCTCGACTTCTAACTGAAATTCACCGAGTCAATTAGGGAAGTGATGGAGGTAATTGAGAGAGTGGAAGTGCGTGTGTAAACAGTTGTAGCTGTTGTTCATGGTAGTTAGTGATGCTTTGTGCATGGTAGGCATGCATATTAGCTATTTTTATATATACACTACAGGTCTTATATAAATATATATATATATATATATATATATATATATATATATATATATATATATATATATATATATATACAAACACTTCTAGTTTGCTGGTTTGAGTATTCAAAAGACTAATGCATGTGTTTGGAATCTTCTCTTTTCGCAAGTATTCAACAAAATTACTTCGTAGTTGTTTTGTAGGCCCTGGGACCACGTACACAAGTGATAGTGTGTTCAGGTGGTCTTGTGGTCCCTGGACGACACACAAGTGACAGTGTGTGCAGGACCAAGTGGTCTTGTGGTCCCTGGACGACACACAAGTGACAATGTGTGTCCAGGGAAAGGTGGTCTTGTGGTCACTGGAAGACACACAAGTGACAATGTGTCCAGGGCCAGGTGGTAGTGTGGTCCCTGGATGACACTCAAGTGACAGTGTGTGTGCAGGACCAGTTGGTCTTGTGGTCCCTGGACGACACACGAGTGTGTCCAGGATCAGGTGCTATTGTGGTTCCTGGACGACACAAGTGACAGTGTGTCCAGGATCATGTGGTCCTGGACACACTTCATGCCGGTGAAATACTCTTCATCCAAGTAAAGCTATCCTCCGTGATTATAGTAATCTTTCCCCGGAGCCTAGCGGTTCCTCCAGAGCCTAGCGGTTCCTCCAGAGTCTAGCGGTTCTTACAGAGCCTAGTGGTTCTTCCAGACACCAGCGCTTAGTCCAGAGCTTAGCGGTTCCTACAGAATCTAGTGGTTGCTCCAGAGACTAGCAGTTAATCCAGAGCCTATCTGTTTCTCCAGAGGTTAATGGTTCCTGCAGAGCCTAGCGGTTCCTACATAGCATAGCGGTGTCTCCAGAGCCTAGCGTCTCCATAAGCTCCTCACAAGCATCCCTCGCCTTCTCTGCGCTATATAAGATAAAACAAAGTTGAAGGTAAGCCTGGTCAGTGTAGCCTCGGGAAATCCCAGATGTTATAAAAACCTGGGCAGGAAATCAGATTTTCTGGAGAACCTAGAAATGCGATCACAAGGACAAAAACACGAAGAGCCAATCAGCCACACATGCCACTGACGGTGCTGCACCTCACACTGACGGTGCTGCACCTCACACTGACGGTGCTGTACCTTACGCTGACGGTGCTGCACCTCACACTGGTGGTGGTGCTGCACCTCACACTGGTGATGCTGCTCCTCATACTGACGGTGCTGCACCTTACACTGGTGGTGGTGCTGTACCTCACACTGGTGATGCTGCTCCTCATACTGACGGTGCTGCACCTCACACTGGTGGTGCTGCACCTTACACTGGTGGTGGTGCTGCACCTCACACTGGTGATGCTGCACCTCACACTGACGGTGCTTCACCTCACACTGACGGTGCTTCACCTCACACTAGTGGTGCTGTACCTCACAATGGCGGTGCTGCACTTCACACTGGTGGTGGTGCTGCACCTTACACTGGGGTGCTACTCCTCACACTGGTGGTGCTGCACTTCACACTGGTGGTGGTGCTGCACCTTACACTGGGGGTGCTACTCCTCACACTGGTGGTGGTGCTGCACCTTACACTGGGGGTGCTACTCCTCACACTGGTGGTGCTGCACTTCACACTGGTGGTAATGCTGCACCTTACACTGGGGGTGCTACTCCTCACACTGGTGGTGCTGCACTTCACACTGGTGGTGGTGCTGCACCTTACACTGGGGGTGCTACTCCTCACACTGGTGGTGCTGCACTTCACACTGGTGGTGGTGCTGCACCTTACACTGGGGGTGCTACTCCTCACACTGGTGGTGCTGCTCTTCACATTAGTGGAGCTGCTCCTCACACTAGTAGTGTTGCTCCTCACACTAGTGATGCTGCTTCTCACACTAGTGGTGTTGCTCTTCGCACTAGTGGAGCTGCTCCTCACACTGGTGGTACTGCTCCTCACACTGGTGGTGCTGCATCTCACACTTACGCTGCTACACCTCACTATTCCTTTTCTTATTTTTCTTCTTCTGTTTCTTATCCTCTTGGTCCCTCAAGGGAGGTTCGTGACGAAGGTGAGGGAATTGATCAAAGGAATTGGACCTGATCTCCCAGTCCTTGGACCGAACCTGATTGCCGCTCATTCCCCCAGGCGTTGTATAACTCTACGGGTTTATAACCTCAACAATAGCAACAACAGCAATGGTAATTCTATTCTCGTCTGTGTTTTGATTTGCACAGATATTTTGTTGGTTGACAGTGTACTTTCGTATGCACAAACAGTCACAATTTGGAAAAGAAACTTCAGACAACGTTTCGGTCCCCTCAGGACTATTATCAAGTAGCTACTGATAATGGTTAGGGATCAATACCTCTAGCAACAGTGGATTGTGAAGTACGAAACAAGTTAATTACTAACTGCAAAGAACCAGATTGTTTGCAGTTGCCCTGTTTATACTTTATTATGAATAACCTGTTGAACTTGGGCCAGTAGACCTGCAGCAACGCTACTTCCTTCTTAGGAGGTTGTGACTTGGAGCTGCTTAACTTGGGCCAGTAGGCCTGTAGCAGTGCTTTTTCTTTCTTAAGTTCTTATAAAATACATTGTTATAGTGTAAACAACAACTTTACTAATAATTCCCTCTCAGAACATAAGTAATTTTTTTTTTTGCATTTTCTTATTGGTTATATTTATCATATAATACAATAATAGTCGGTCCTTAAATCTTTCTTAAGATGCGAGTACAGTGTTTTAGGTTTATGTGTGACATAAGTAAAGTAAAAAGAATAGCTATGCCAGTAAGTCTTTCTCAAGACAGGAGAAAATGTTTTCTCCATGAAGCGAGCTGAAAGTTTATTTCAGCGGGGCGTCTAACAAGATCAGACTATACAAGTTTCTGAAAGAATTTACGATTGTTTTAGTTTCATTGACAGCAAGATTTCTTTACTATATATAAACTGGTTCAGTGTATAACTATATCATCTAAAGTAAACCGTAATTCCTTAAAGTGGGGACCTTGATACTGGTGTGGGGGCTCTTGATTCAAAGAATTATCTTCTTGGATCAGACCTGATTACCTCCCATTCCTAAAGCACTGTATGATCCCCACGATTTTATCTACGCTATGAATATAAGAATAATTCTCGTAATATATTTATAAGAGTTTTAGTTATATACATCGTTATTCCGTTACATGAAAACACATTAAACCTGTTGTCCTAAAACAGGAATATAGTACGCTAAGAGGTGTAATATTAAGATTTAAAATACTTTTGACTGGTGGTTTACAGATGATGTACAACCTTATTGAATCTCCTGCAGTCGATGGACTTGAAACCTAACACACCAGTTAACAGAATAAGGATCACCCATCCATTATTTCTTGATCTGAATGGCCCACAAGAGTTACATAAATATAATAATGAACTTGAAGACATACGTAAAGAGACTCGGCAGGCGATGCAACATCTCCCCACTGAAAAGCAGGGGTGTCACTAGCATACATAAGGGGGATTACCAATAGACCCCTGGCAGTCTTCAAGCAGGCACTGGACAAGCACCTAAAGTCGGTACCTGACGAGCCGGGCTGCGGTTCGTACGTGCGTGCAGCTAGCAGTAACAGCCTGGTTGATCATGCCCTGATCCACCAGGAGGCCTGGTCACAGACCGGGCCGCGGGGGCGTTGACCCCCGGAGCTCTCTCCAGGTAAACTCCAGGTAATAGCTGCAAGGATACTACCACCAGTTCTGTTACTTGCCACCCACAGTAACCTCATTGATGGGAAAAAGCACTCGAAAATATACTTATTATTTATCCATGAATTCTTAAAAATATTTGAAGCACAAAAACAGTTTTAAAAAATTCTTAAACGAATGATCATACAACTCCTGGGAATTAAGAGGTAATCTGGTATGATCCGAGGAATGTAAGAATAGCTGAACTCTATGGATCAAGAATCATTTACCAGCAAGGTACATGTGTCTTAATTTCATCTTGTCGGTATTATATACCATTCTTGCACGAGGTACATCCCTTTGAAGGGAATATCAAAATAAAATGCCAAAATTATCCAATGACAAACTAACGTCGGGGCTTTCATAACCTTCACTCCTGGGAGGTGATTGTGAAATATGAGACCTCATTTGTCCCCTCTTACTGCACCCGTCCACCTAAACTCACAACCCCACCTCCTCCTCTTCCTCCCACCTATACCCACAACCCTTCACCTCTCCCCACAATCCACCTTCACCTGTAACCTTCAGCCTCCACCTACAACCCTCCACCTCCGCCTACAATCCTCCACCTCCACCCAAAACCCTCCACTTTTGCCCAACTAAGAAACTGATACATCCGACAAATAAAAGTTTTTGTTCTTTTCAAATTATTATTCGTAAAATAATGTTTTAAGTTGCGAGGCTGCAATGCAAAGGTGCGCCACAGATCCCTGGTCTTTTGGCCTGAAAATTACTATTATTATAATCAGGAGGGAAAGTGGTAAACCAGTGGGAAACAAAGCAATCAGGTTCGACCCAGCGAAGGGAAGGAAAAGTCCACCTACTAGGTTCAAGAGCTTTTCAACGGCATCAAGGAACCTTCCATGAGGGGCCTCTGCCTGAAAAACTTACGTTAGTGGCAGGAATCCTAGGAAGGTTTCGTGGAGAATAACGAGTGAAATGAAAACCCAATAGTTAGAGGTGGTCCTCCATGTTGTGTGACTACTGACGAAGAAAACATCTAAAATGAGTGGAGCTCTTCATCCCCCGTAACTACTAACAGAGCAATAAGGAATCGTTTAGCGAGGCAGCGGCGACAGTTGACTCCAGCAACAGTAGATGAAGTGAGTAAGATGTCATCACCGCTGTGAGCACGTTAAAAGTTGGATGAGCCTGGCGGTGACGGGCCTTTCAGATTCCTCCATACAGTGAAAGAAAGGAGCTAAAGATAAACTGGGCTGCAGGCTCAATGTGACGTGTGTTAGCTGTCATGTACCCTGACTGCCTCAGTTTGTAGTCACACGTGTTAGAGATAGGTGCCTTCCAGTCAATGGGAAATGTGCTCTCAGATTTTGATAACTTGACCGTGGTGTAGGCTATTCGTGTGTTAGCCTAGCTCGCAACAAAATACATAATGGTAGAAATTTAAAATTATATTAAGAAAAAGGAAAAATAGTCATTATTTGAATTTTGAAGATAAAGGAAGGTGAGAAGTGCTACCAAACTTCTAAAAGTGAGAGACAGCCTGCAGGTAATGACTTAATTCTTCGAGGGAGGGACGTTCCTCCTGGCTCAGTCCTTCGCTCTCCCTCCTTCCTGAATCTCCTACTCTGTGTAAGTGTGTACATCTTTATCAACGTGTGTGTGTGTCTTTATCAACTGTTGTGTGTGTCTGCTACCCGCCTGTCTTCATAATACAAGCCCCTGTTTATACGCATTTTTTATTTTTTTTATTCAGTGATCTAGAGGTGTATGTGTATATGTCAGTATTATTGAATGTGAGCCCCCGCAGCAGAATTGAAGCTAATTTCTCATTAATATTGATAATTCTTTAGTACGTAGCTTTCATGCAGTGCTGTCTGGATTACATGGACATTATAACAGATTTGACCGCAAGATAATTTTTGGTAAGTGTCCCGAGAATATCATTGTTATTTTCATGAGAAATGCAAAATCCGCAAGGGCTATACAGCGCCTAGGGATTGGAAGGTAGTCAGGTTTGAGCTAAGGGAAGGTTGTTCCAATTCTTTGGATCAAGAACCTTTCATTAGCCTCACTAACTCCTAGTCTCTTCAAAGATGTCCCGAGAGTTCAGAGCGTCGTGGGTGCACAATTGTGGTATTCCACATTCTGGCCACGAGGCTTGTACCTAACTTTTGTGGGCTTCTTGTCACCTTCATTATAGTCTTAGAAAACCAGTTCGTGTTCTCAAGAGAACCCCACCCTGTGTCCTGGCTTCCCCTGGGACAAGGGTATCATAGTGGTCTTTGTTGTTACACCCCCTGGAGTTACCTCCCTTTGTGGTTCCTCTCCTTTCTTCCCAAAGACAACGAAACTTACTGAATTTTCTGTTGTAGAGACCTTTCTCATTAAGAGTGAATTTTGACATTAGTTTATTTTAAACTGTAGGTAGCCCTTCTGTATCATTGGCATGAAGCCATGACTTTTTCAAGATAACTGCAGCACTATATAGCGTATTAGAGTATAACTGTGGTATACTCAGGATCCCTGGCTTTTATAATTTATAATTTATTCTGTATGACACTCCTGAAGACTATGTGAAACGTCCTGTCTTGTTCCTCTAGGCTTAAAAATATATATTCGTACTTATACGAACTTATTTTTCACTTGATTGTTCACATAAGACAATGAAGAATGTGTTCACATCAGTGGATATAGGTCCATTATTTGAGCTGTCCGTTATTTGAACTATATATATCTGGTATCTAATATATTATATATATAATTTATGTTAAGTGTAAAGTATCGTGGTGAAGGCTCAGGCCTTTCCTTATAACTAAACAGACGCCGTGTCATATTATAGGAAAGACCCAGGATCTATCAGGGAGACAGACATGTTATGTTATATTGTGTATAGGAAAGACCCAGGATCTATCAGGGAGACAGACATGTTGTGCTATATTATTGGAAAAACCCAGGGTCTATCTGGGAGATAGACATGTTGTGTTATAGGAAAGACCCAGGATTTATCAGAAATGTTCTAGCTGTGACTGGCCATGCTGAGGGGCCATTATCTCTATCCTGAGTAATTAAAGAGGCCACAAGTGTCCATCAGATTATGTCATCTCTAAACTTCTTCAAGAAAATCCTCCCCGCTGTCTTCTTCATGTGCATTAAAGTGGTCGGGAGCAGATGACGGCGGTAAACTTTAGTTCATATCCTCATCATTTTCTGATGTGCACAGCCACGATCGGCTGAGTGATACATTGGAATTATGTTCATATGTTGTACAGATAAAAACCTTCCACTGTAATTTTCTCGAGATTAAATTACATAATATGCTAAGGTGGCCTTGTCCATCATCACAAGGATTCTAACAATAAGAATAATAATAAAATTCTTTATTTCTATAAGTACATGTACAAGGTATACAGACCTAGTTGACATCAGTGTCAAACTATTATATAGAAAGCCTCTTGTTATGCAGAGCATTTCGGTCAAATAAGGTCAATTTTGTCCCTAGAATGTGACCCACAACAGTCGACTAACACCCAGGTACCTATTTTACTGCTAGGTGAAAAGGGACCGCAGGTGCCCTAAGGAAACACGTCCTAATGTTTTCAACCGTACCGGGGATCGACCCCACGACCTCAGTGTGTGAGCTCTTAAGCTGTTCTAGTGAAATTATCTCCCATGGCCAGAGTTTATCAGATTTTAGAAAAGAGTAATGAAACAAAATGTTTTTGTTATGTTTTACTGTTTCTTTTGTTTTAAGAGACAGGTTGTTCATAAAAATCATTGACACACACACACACAAACACACACACACACACACACACACACACACACTCACACACACACACACACACACACACACACACACACACACACAAACACACACACACACACACACACACACACACACACACACACACAAACACACACACACACACACACACACACACACACACACACACACACACACACACACACACACACACACACACACACACACACAAACACACACACACACACACAAACACACACACACACACACACACACACACACACACACACACACACACACACAACACACACACACACACACACACACACACACACACACACACACACACACACACACACACACACACACACACACACAAACACACACACACACACACACACACACACACACACACACACACACAAACACACACACACACACACACACACACACACACACACACACACACAAATTAGAGAAAGTGCAAAGGCTTGCAACAAAACCCGTCCCGAAGCTAAGGGGTATGTCCTACGAGGAGAGGTCAAGGGAACTCGGGAGATAGGGGGGATATGATAACGACATATAAAATACTGAGAGGAATTGACAAGATGGACAGAGTCAGGATGTTCCAGAGATGGGACACATCAATAAGCGGTCACACTTGGAAGTTGAAGACTAAGATGAATCACAGGGGTGTTAGGAAGTATTTCTTCAGTTACAGAGTTTTTAGTAGTGGAATAGTCTGGAAAGTGATGTAGTGGAGGCAGGATCTATACATAGCTTTAGGAAGAGGTATGATAAAGCTCATGGAGCAGGAAGAGTGACCTAGTAGCGACCAGTGAAGAGGCGGGGCCAGGAGCTGTGACTCGACCCTTGCAGCCATAACTAGATGAGTACAACTAGGTGAGCGCACACACACATTTTAGTATAAATTTTTAATTTTCAACTTTTGAGTGAAAATGTTGGGCATTGCTTCAAGTACATATTTATATAGAGACACTTTTAGAGTTTACCCAAATTTAGAAAATATAATGTGGTAAATTAATTTATAAATCATTATCATGTGATGCCATCTTTATGCCAACGCCCTTCAGCCTCCATATATATTATACTGGTTGATAAGGCCTTGATTGCCTGTCCTATCAGCCAGTGTGAAAATTCATTATTCAGTGTCAAACATAGCTTTGTAATTAAGGATAGAAAATATTACATCATAAATTATGAAGGGCCACTAATATTAATATATAATAACTAGGTCCCCCTTCGGGGGAACCTAGTTATTTTATAATTAAGTAAAGGGTTATATGACGTATCTTAGTTCTGGAAGGATTTAATTTATAACTTAAGAACGCCTGATTCGATAAACTTAATTTTTTCATCGCTGACGTTCAGTAACGAGGGAAAGATTCACGCCACAATAGGTATGTCCAGATGCCCTCTGGTCAGTTGTATTTAGAAAATTCTCTATTTTTGGTTTCCGTGCCATAGCTTTACACATCCTCTTCTGATCGCCTTCAATTTTTCAATACTAGTGTAGCCTACTTGAGAAACTTGTGATTGTTATTGGAGTCTATAGGTGCCAATTTTATTTTATTTTTTAAAATGGTACAATTATAACCAAGAGTGTATGTAACATTCATTGTATTTAATAGCTTTCCATGACACAAATACCTATTCTGTCTTTGAATGGATCACACCTTTATCATGACAATGTGTGTAAATAAAAATTATATATATACACACACACACACACACATATATATATATATATATATATATATATATATATATATATATATATATATATATATATATATATATATATATATTTATCACACTGGCCGATTCCCACCAAGGCAGGGTGGCCCGAAAAAGAAGAACTTTCACCATCAATCACTCCATCACTGTCTTGCCAGAAGGGTGCTTTACACTACAGTTTTTAAACTGCAACATTAACACCCCTCCTTCAGAGTGCAGGCACTGTACTTCCCATCTCCAGGACTCAAGTCCGGCCTGCCGGTTTCCCTGAACCCCTTCATAAATGTTACTTTGCTCACACTCCAACAGCACGTCAATTATTAAAAACCATTTGTCTCCATTCACTCCTATCAAACACGCTCACGTATGCCTGCTGGAAATCCAAGCCCCTCGCACACAAAACCTCCTTTACCCCCTCCCTCCAACCTTTCCTAGGCCGACCCCTACCCCGCCTTCCTTCCACTACAGACTGATACACTCTTGAAGTCATTCTGTTTCGCTCCCTTCTCTCTACATGTCCGAACCACCTCAACAACCCTTCCTCAGCCCTCTGGACAACAGTTTTGGTAATCCCGCACCTCCTCCTAACTTCCAAACTACGAATTCTTTGCATTATATTCACACCACACATTGCCCTCAGACATGACATCTCCACTGCCTCCAGCCTTCTCCTCGCTGCAACATTCATCACCCATGCTTCACACCCATATAAGAGCGTTGGTAAAACTATACTCTCATACATTCCCCTCTTTGCCTCCAAGGACAAAGTTCTTTGTCTCCACAGACTCCTAAGTGCACCACTCACCCTTTTCCCCTCATCAATTCTATGATTCACCTCATCTTTCATAGACCCATCCGCTGACACGTCCACTCCCAAATATGTGAATACATTCACCTCATCCATACTCTCTCCCTCCAATCTGATATCCAATCTTTCATCACCTAATCTTTTTGTTATCCTCATAACCTTACTCTTTCCTGTATTCACTTTTAATTTTCTTCTTTTGCACACCCTACCAAATTCATCCACCAATCTCTGCAACTTCTCTTCAGAATCTCCCAAGAGCACAGTGTCATCAGCAAAGAGCAACTGTGACAACTCCCACTGTATGTGTGATTCTTTATCTTTTAACTCCACGCCTCTTGCCAAGACCCTCGCATTTACTTCTCTTACAACCCCATCTATAAATATATTAAACAACCACGGTGACATCACACATCCTTGTCTAAGGCCTACTTTTACTGGGAAATAATTTCCCTCTTTCCTACATACTCTAACTTGAGCCTCACTATCCTCGTAAAAACTCTTCACTGCTTTCAGTAACCTACCTCCTACACCATACACCTGCAACATCTGCCACATTGCCCCCCTATCCACCCTGTCATACGCCTTTTCCAAATCCATAAATGCCACAAAGACCTCTTTAGCCTTATCTAAATACTGTTCACTTATATGTTTCACTGTAAACACCTGGTCCACACACCCCCTACCTTTCCTAAAGCCTCCTTGTTCATCTGCTATCCTATTCGCCGTCTTACTCTTAATTCTTTCAATAATAACTCTACCATACACTTTACCAGGTATACTCAACAGACTTATCCCCCTATAATTTTTGCACTCTCATTTGTCCCCTTTGCCTTTATACAAAGGAACTATGCATGCTCTCTGCCAATCCCTTGGTACCTTACCCTCTTCCATACATTTATTAAATAATTGCACCAACCACTCCAAAACTATATCCCCACCTGCTTTTAACATTTCTATCTTTATCCCATCAATCCTGGCTGCCTTACTCCCTTTCATTTTACCTACTGCTTCACGAACTTCCCCCACACTCACAACTGGCTCTTCCTCACTCCTACAAGATGTTATTCCTCCTTGCCCTATACACGAAATCACAGCTTCCCTATCTTAATGAACATTTAACAATTCCTCAAAATATTCCCTCCATCTTCCCAATACCTCTAACTCTCCATTTAATAACACTCCTCTCCTATTTTTAACTGACAAATCCATTTGTTCTCTAGGCTTCCTTAACTTGTTAATCTCACTCCAAAACTTTTTCTTATTTTCAACAAAATTTGTTGATAACATCTCACCCACTCTCTCATTTGCTCTCTTTTTACATTGCTTCACCACTCTCTTAACCTCTCTCTTTTTCTCCATATACTCTTCCCTCCTTGCATCACTTCTACTTTGTAAAAACTTCTCATATGCTAACTTTTTCTCCCTTACTACTCTCTTTACATCATCATTCCACCAATCGCTCCTCTTCCCTCCCGCACCCACTTTCCTGTAACCACAAACTTCTGCTGAACACTCTAACAATACATTTTTAAACCTACCCCATACCTCTTCGACCCCATTGCCTATGCTCTCATTAGCCCATCTATCCTCCACTAGCTGTTTATATCTTACCCTAACTGCCTCCTCTTTTAGTTTATAAACCTTCACCTCTCTCTTCCCTGATGCTTCTATTCTCCTTGTATCCCATCTACCTTTTACTCTCAGTGTAGCTACAACTAGAAAGTGATCTGATATATCTGTGGCCCCTCTAGAAACATGTACATCCTGAAGTCTATTCAGCAGTCTTTTATCTACCAATACATAATCCAACAAACTACTGTCATTTCGCCCTACATCATATCTTGTATACTTATTTATCCTCTTTTTCTTAAAATATGTATTACCTATAACTAAACCCCTTTCTATACAAAGTTCAATCAAAGGGCTCCCATTATCATTTACACCTGGCACCCCAAACTTACCTACCACACCCTCTCTAAAAGTTTCTCCTACTTTAGCGTTCAGGTCCCCTACCACAATTACTCTCTCACTTGGTTCAAAGGCTCCTATACATTCACTTAACACCTCCCAAAATCTCTCTCTCTCCTCTGCATTCCTCTCTTCTCCAGGTGCATACACGCTTATTATGACCCACTTTTCGCATCCAACCTTTACTTTAATCCACATAATTCTTGAATTTACACATTCATATTCTCTTTTCTCCTTCCATAACTGATCCTTCAACATTACTGCTACCCCTTCCTTTGCTATAACTCTCTCAGATACTCCAGATTTAATCCCATTTATTTCCCCCCACCGAAACTCCCCTACCCCCTTCAGCTTTTTTTCGCTTGGGGCCAGGACATCCAACTTCTTTTCATTCATAACATCAGCAATCATCTGTTTCTTGTCATCCGCACTACATCCACGCACATTCAAGCATCCCAGTTTTATAAAGTTTTTCTTCTCTTTTTTTAGTAAATGTCTACAGGAGAAGGGGTTCCTAGCCCATTGCTCCCGGCATTTTAGTCGCCTCATACGACATGCATGGCTTACGGAGGAAAGATTCTTTTCCACTTCCCCATGGACAATAGAAGAAATAAAGAAGAACAAGAGCTATTTAGAAAAAGGAGAAAAACCTAGATGTATGTATATATATATGCATGTGCATGTCTGTGAAGTGTGACCAAAGTGTAAGTATTAGTAGCAAGATATCCCTGTTATCTAGCGTGTTTATGAGACAGAGAAAGAAACCAGCAATCCTACCATTATGCAAAACAGTTACAGGTTTCTGTTTCACAGTCATCTGGCAGGACGGTAGTACCTCCCTGGGTGGTTGCTGTCTACCAACCTACTACATATATATATATATATATATATATATATATATATATATATATATATATATATATATATATATATATATATATATATATATATATATATATATATATATAATTATCTTACCAATTATGACAATATAAGATTACAGCTGGGAATGAATAATCACACAATTAACCTTGTGTTAAGAGTGTTTTGAATTAAATAATAAATAATAATAAAACTCATATTTTTTTAATTACTTCATGAGCTATTATATTCCAAACACCTTTGACTAATTACTAATCATGTCATGGTGTGTTCTTTTACATACAAATGAGTCTTTTATACTCACGTGATCAGCTTTATTATTTATGTATATATATATATATATATATATATATATATATATATATATATATATATATATATATATATATATATATATATATATATATATATATATATATATATATATATATATATATATATATCTCGTGCCGAATATGTAAAACTGGTCAATTAGCAAGAACTCATATAAAACTAAGTTCTTTCTGAAATTTTCTCTTATACGTTTAAAGATATATTTTTTTCATTAATGTTAATGTAAAAAAAATTAATTTTGAACCAAAAGTATCTTAGAAAACTTACCTAACCTTACTATAACAAGAGCAATTTATTTTAGCCTAACCCAACTAAATATATTTTAAATACGTTTACAGTAATTTAATACTAAACAAACACAATGAAATATATTTTTTTCGTAATGTTTAGAATGATTTTTGCGAAATTATTGCATACACAAATTTTCGCTTATCCTATATGGCAAGATGAGCGTTGCTATTTAAGCCAAGATCGCAA
Organism: Cherax quadricarinatus; assembly: GCF_038502225.1. Lineage (NCBI taxonomy): Eukaryota > Metazoa > Arthropoda > Malacostraca > Decapoda > Parastacidae > Cherax > Cherax quadricarinatus. The sequence goes on along the minus strand of NC_091371.1, from coordinate 17,946,564 downwards.
GTTCTGCCTATTCGGCACGACATATATATATATATATATATATATATATATATATATATATATATATATATATAATATGGTGCAAAAAGGTTTAAGAGATACATTGTTGATATAAAGATGGCATATATAGTACACGAGATGTGAGAGAGATATGTCTAGTACATATTGTTACATGTTTGTCACTGATTATAATGCGAAAATCTCATCCAGTTCTTCAGAACTGGGGCGCGTGTCCAAAATACAGCAGGCATTACCCCTCTGAACAGCAGCGCTGAGTCGCTGAAGTAGAAAACTAGCTGCCCTGGGATCCCTAGTTACCCTGATGAGTCTTTTGCCTAACTCCTTAAGGAACTTAGATGTACTCTTTCCCCATGAGCCAAGGGTCTCTGAGCGTGTGGGAACAAATATATATATATATATATCAGTAAGAAAACTGACGCACTTGAAGTTTAGTGGGAATATTTGGTATATGTTTGCTTAATAGTCACCAACCAGTCTTCAAAATACATAAATGTAAAAGTATAGATGGTTTGGTGAATGTAATTTTAAATAATGTATGTATGAATTGAGTGATCAGCGTAGCGTATAATTAAATCTAAGCCTTCACTTGAATGTCAAAGGCAAACACTCAGAATTAAGATAACGTCTTAAAATATGCTTGCATACCAACGAGATGAAATAATTTAACGTTATAACCGAGAACTGAATATTCTGGTTTGATCTTGATGGATATTACACCACTATCGTAAAATCTTATTTGTAACGATTAAATATCAATTATTATTGCTTTTGTTGTCCCAGTGAGAGTTGTTTGTGACTGTACGAGTCAAACTGCTGAATAACCTTGTTAGATAATTAACACATGTGTTAATTATCTAACATACATTGCTTGCATAATTAACACATGTTAATTATGCAAGCAATGTATGACCACTACTAGTACACCTCTTCCCATGAATAATAATAATAATACACAGTAATATGTGAATTAATACTAGTATTTTATTTATGGGAAAGCGCTAAATCCGCAAAGATCATGTAATGCCTAGGAAACAGGAGGTAAACCGGCTTGATCCGAGGAAATGACTACAATTATGAGGGAATCACTAAACCTTTATGTGATATACAGCGCCAATGAAAATGGGAGGCAATAAGGTTTGATCCAAAGATGGGCAGGTCAGATCAAGTCAAAAAATGTCTCATAAGGGAGGGATCCCAGGAAATGACAGGAGTAGCTCCAACTCCTTGGATCAAGGCACCCCCATTATTTTTCAATTGATATACATTTTTTTTTTAAATTTTCAATGTATTGTATAACTTGCAGATTAATCAAGTGTTTTTTTATTGATAGGTTTAAAACTTATCAAGTGAACGTGGGTTGCTAAACCTCCATCCTGCCATTAATATTCAAGAATAGTTTATATACACCTCCGCTTATATACGGTAACCTCTATGTCAGTTTGTTGGGTATATAGCCTATCGACTGAACACTGGTCATTACGGCTGCATTTCACCTATACACCACCAATCAAGAATGTTTTAATACCTAAAACGGGGAACAAAGTAAATTTTCAGTGTATATACATCGAGAGATGCACATCTCTCAGCGTTTACAGACTTGGTAAAAGAAAAACTTTTGTAAGGAAGTTTTACTGTACATTACAAGGCAGCGAACACTAGGCAGTAGCGAACACTAGGCAGCGAACACTAGGCAGCGAACACTAGGCAGCAGCGAACACTAGGCAGCGAACACTAGGCAGCAGCGAACACTAGGCAGCGAACACTAGGCAGCAGCGAACACTAGGCAGCGAACACTAGGCAGCAGCGAACACTAGGCAGCGAACACTAGGCAGCAGCGAACACTAGGCAGCGAACACTAGGCAGCAGCGAACACTAGGCAGCAGCAAACACTAGGCAGCGAACATTTTCGTCAGCAGGAATGTCTAACGTTAACATACATTTACAACAATACAAGATCGTATATTCTGTTGGTTGTAGAATTTCAGGACCAGCATCAACGTGCTTTTGAATATGTATACACGTAGTTAGCAATTACTGATTATGTGAAGGATGTAGTAGAGAATGAATGGTAAATCTGTTAGTATGATGTAGCAGAAATTGTTGCTCTTCTAAAAAGTTTTTCATGGCGATGACAAAACAAGAAATACACACCACTTCTCATACAAGATATAAAAACAAGGCCTTGCAACTACAGGTTAAGTTAATAAGAAACATGTGTTATTATATTCATATTCCAATATATTCTGTGAATGCTTGTAAGAATATCAAGATATTTAATTAAGCCGATATTTGGAAGTCTTAATTATTTGTATGGAAATTACACCCAAACACACAAATACATACACACAGACACAGACACACATATAGACACAGATACACACAGACACACACACAGACACATACAGACACACATGCAGACACAGCTACACACACAGACACAGACACATACAGACACAGATACACAGAGACACACACAAACACAGATACACACAAACACAGACAGACAGACACACAGACACAGACACACACACACACACACACACACACACACACACACACACACACACACACACACACACACACATACACACACACACACATATATAAAGTGAACACTAAAGAATTTCTTTGGTAATACAAAGGGCAGTACTAAAGAACCCTTCAATGAATATATTACACAAGATTCAAGTTAAAACATTGCCTGTAGACCGCTAATAAATTAATTGGATATAAACTAGTATTTCGTCTCTAAAATATAAGTAATATAGCATTACTTGTAGAAAATAAAGACATCACTGATGAAACATTAGAGGACTTTAAGAGGCAGATCACTTTTACAGCAAGTAAATAGGTGAGTTACTCTGTTAATGGAAACTGAATGAGATTAAAATCAGTAATTACAAAAAAAAAATATGTACTCAGATAAAAAAAAAATATGTTGGAGCTCTGTGTTTACTAATGGATAACGAATTACAATTGTTTGCTTTAATTCATGGAGATAATAAGATTACTGCTCCTCCTGAGTTCCAAGGATATGTATTAACCTTGATGTTTTGAATGTTACCAGGGGATCAAGAACCTGACATTTTTTACTGTTTATGAATTTGGATATACACAAATGATCTGCATTAAGGAGACTGAAACTTACAGCAACGTTTTGATCCGACTTATACTGGTGTTAGTGGTGTAAATGGGACCGAAACGTCATCTTAAGTTTCAGTCTGGTAAGTGAGGGATATTTGTGAATTGTTCAAGCCATGGAGTTGCTAGATTCATGATGCGTCAGTAATTCGAGATTTAGTTAGGCAAAATTATTAACCTGTTTCTTGCTAACCCCTGGCAGCAACTGTTACAAGAAACTCAAGATGTCTAGTACTAGTGTTTATTCTTATTTCCAGTCACATTATACAAGTATATATGAGTGGAGCAAAGCCTTTTGCAACATCATTATATAATTAACTAATAGTTCAGATATGCACAGCCAAGATTCTGCCAACAGTAATCAGACTCACTATAGTGTTACAAGTCTTCTGCATCTTCATTACCTCTGGTAAAATATAAGTGAAGTGTAGCCGTACTTTCGTTTGCAACTTAACTGTTTTGATGTTATGGTGGCTGTATGACCCTTACGGATTTAGCGCTTGGTTATGATAATAATAATATTATGGTGAGCTGAGCAAGGATACTGTTACATTATCAGGCTGTTAAAACATTCCCAACATTTATACCAAAGTCTTGTATTGCCATTTTTAATAATAACGGCTGTATATAAGGGAGGAAATTAAAGGCCACAACCTTCATTATCCCAAGAAATATATTGTTCATTTTATAAAAAAAATAACGGATCAGATACATCAGCAGTAACCTTCCTTTCATCCATCAATTTAGGAAGTATTAGATACATCCCAGAATAATATGAATAAATCATAAGATAAACAAATATTACTACCAATAAAAATTTATTAGGATACTGATTTCTAATTTATTTACTATATCAATTAATGACGTTGGTTTATTGTGTTATTAAGACTGTACAGTCAGAGTTGATGTTATGTTGAGGTCTACAGCCAAGCTCCTTATGAAGGTTTAGGCTTGGTGCTGGTGAAAATTTCTTGATTTGAGAAATTGGAGTCATCATCCTTTTCCTCGGAGCAAATCAGATTAGGTCTGATTCTACAGACAATGTATAACTCTTACGGACTTTGTGCACACTGAACTCGTTTGTCATGGGTTCGATCCATACCCTTTCTGTATAGGTTACGTAAGTTTTGTCAGGAAACAGGACAAGTGTTTCCTGACGCGGGTCTTAGTCATATGATGACCCGCAGCTAGAGCTTTTGGTCATCTGACCGAAGCCTTTTCCTGGCTTACCGGTTCACCCCATTCAAAATTTTGGCACCCTTTCTGTGATTTCATAAATAATATACCTTGGTCCCTAAATTTTTCAGTGCCTATTGGATAAATCTTTGGAATGTAGTGGTCGAGCCATCAACTCAAATTCTGAGTCAGTTGTTTTAACCAGAAAAGGAGTCCTGATTAATTAATACAACGCTCACATATGTGACACAAAATATAAGTTGAATTAAAATCTTCATCAAGTCAAGCTTGACCTGATAAAAGTACACATAGTCAAGTTGTATCGATAAAATTATTTAACAGTTATGGTGAATGATTAACGTGAGTGTTGATCTAGAACCGAGGAACCTCTAAATCTTTATGGACCATACACAACCTGCAGAATGTGAGGTAATCAGATCTGATCCAAGGAAAAGGATTATTCTGTAGCTCCAGGTTCTTTGATCAAGAGGCAGCATGAAGAGTTAGGCCAGTATATACACATTGCTTGCCTAGTTGATATTACGCTATTTCATATTCATCTGAAGCAATGTATCAGTCCTTGGTCTGGTTATTTGTGGAAAAAGTTAATTTTTTTACAAGCCGAAAAAGCCTGATTATAATTCGAAAATTATGATGAATTACATAAAATTTGATTTTTGATGCCGAAGCTGCTAGTTCATTGTGCACTTTATATGCGTTCCGTAGACCATAACGCAAACCACATAATACACAAAAACCCTAGAAACTAGACCTCAAAAGACCTTAACCAAATTATAAACTAACACACTTATTTTCACGTGCAAAGGCTGAATTTAAATAAAAATTCAGGAAACTAAATTCTAGTATTATTTCCTTGGTTTATGGCTCCGCCCACTTTGTGACGTCATGAAGGTAGTGACCAATGAGGGAAGGAAGAGAGTGTACACGTCACTAAGTCTCCCAGAGAGGCTGTACTTCCCGCCAGTCGTACACCTACATTAAGTTTCACTATTTTATTGCGATTTTAGTGCTTATTTTCAACCCTGAAACCGAAAATTAAGTAGAAGACCGTTTCGTGAAAGTCTCTGGACAATAGGAGGTAAGTGAATATTGCAAATTTTATGCTCAATATGGAAATAATTTGTAAAAAAAATGTTTTGGAACATTTACTATTCCAAAATCTTCTGGGTGACGATTTTTTTTTACAGCAACTTAATAATGTTGAAACCGTGATGTGAGCATTTAATGCACGTGTAGATAAAAAAAGTATATAAGTGTGTTAATTGATAAATTTCACCCTAATAAGATAAAACGAACAAGCGCCATATTGCTCACGTTCCCAGCGACGAACACTGATGACGAACATTTTTAGTGACCATAATCGTGTCTAGCTAACAGAAGCGAACATTGCATATGAACATTATCAAATTATAACCATGTCTATCCAGCAGTAGCGAATTCACCGCTTTTGACTATTATTTAACGATTACCTTTTCTAGCCAACAATAGCGAACACAAACACCAGGAAAACCACTATCCGACGAGCCCTTCTCTGAGTGGTACCTAGTGAAGGGCTAGTGCTCCAAGGAATTGGAGTTACCCTCTTTCCTCGAGAAACCTGATTACTTCCCATTCTTGAAGAGGGTTTAGCGCTTCCCCATGAATATAATTATAATGAAATGCTTGAAAGAACGCGCTCTTTGCCACTTCGTGTAGAAAAAAAAGGAGAAAAATAAACGAGTTTGATACTCATATGTGAAATAATGCGTTTCATGCGTTAGTCAACCTTAAATTCCAGTGTACTTTAGTAGTACACACACAAAATTCTCTGCTTCACGCAAAATTCCATCAATTTAACAATCTAAATTTCATTTCATTTGCTCTCTTGAAAGGCAGTAAGAATCTGTATGCTTAACTTACTGCATATCAGCTTCTTGAGAAATTGCACCTGTCTTGATCAATTAATTAAGAAGGTTAGGTGGGCACTTCGTTCTTTAGCAGCAGTGAACTCGAGACCTTATGAAGACCTGTGTTAAGATCCACTTCTTGTTACTTTAAAATGTCGTTTAGCGGGAGTGGAGGAAGGGTTGTCAAGTCAGCTCACGAAGACTAAATCAGTCACTGTTGTTAAGGCACACACGCCAAGCCACGTTTATCCTGGTAGTTTACTGTTTTTAATGCTTAAATTACTCAGCAGAAAATAACCCAACAAAGGAGAGTTTGTATGGTGTAGATAAATGATTCAGATTACCGACAGGATGATTAATTAGACACTTGTGCAACAATAAAGATACCCAAGTGTTACACAAATGTTTAATTAATCAGCTCGCTCAAAACTATTTATAAATATGGTACAGACGGCATATCTTAATGTAATTTTGACGCTTTACAAAACAAATCGTCTGAGGTATTTTCAGTTGGAGAGTTGTATTGGAAATAAGTAAGTAACATTTGTTGAGATCACAGAAGTATATGATTACGTGTTTGTAAGTATGTTCATAGCTACCGAAGCAGAAGCTTATGGTGTTTTGTCTTCAATGTTTCATTTTAATTACATGTATATAGTTTTTTTGTTTTCAATACTTTTAGTATATAATTCACCCGAATCTCGTTCTAGTATTCTTATTAGTGTAGAAAACTTACCTTTATCCTCACTTGCAACTATGTAACTAAGAAATCCTATTTATTTTGGTATACCATTTTATTACTTTATATGTGGTTTTCATGTTTTATTTTTCCTCCCATCAACAAACGAGGCCATTTTCATTGTGCTCAATGTTTCTTAGTCTTCGTAACTCATATTTTTTTTAGCTTCTGGAGCTGTATTGAAACATCCTTTCGAATACTAGAAATAACGATCTCTGTTTAATAGTATTGTAAACCAAAATTATACTCAGTCTTTGCTACAATAGCAATGAGTATATCTAGCGAGGTGCATATCTAGGTTTATATACACTTAATAATTTACCTCAAATCCTGTTTTAGGGATTAAAGAATTCTTGATGTTAGTGCGTAGTTGACATTAGGCCTTAACCTACATACAGTCGATACGCTTTGAATGTAGCAAACTAGCTAGCTCAAATAATGCACATATCTATGATGGCTGAGAAAGAGGCTGCGAGTATGAGAATTTTTTTTAATAAACAATTAAAAAGAATAATATGAAACATATAGTAAATATTAATAATAATGCATATTAGAGTAAATATTTGCTTCAGGACACTTTCTGAATGAAAAAATGGTGAAACAAAGGTAAGCAGTAATACATAATACACAAATTAATGTAATGCTTGTGTATTAGTGATGGTGGCTTTGCTAATTTTTATTGCATATTAACTATGTTCATTATTTTTGACATGTACAGTACAAGCCTTTTAAGATGTAAACCTTTTTTTTGTTGAAATCGGCACCCTTGTTAGGGATGTATGTTTTTTAATATATATATATATATATATATATATATATATATATATATATATATATATATATATATATATATATATATATATATATATATATATATATATATATATTATATATATATATATATATATATATATATATATATATATATATATATATATATATATATATATATATATATATATATATATATATATATATATATATATATATATATATATATATATATATACATACACTTTTTGAAAGCGACACACCTTACTGAAATGTAAATTTTTTTCTTAAATGCTATTGATTTTTACATATATAATATATATAAAAAATGTGTCATATACCTGTATGTTTATTTTGCATTAAAAACACATGACGAATTCTAATAATCCCTGTCGTAGGGATTGCTGCCCACTATCTTCGGTGTTTTAAATGATTAATGAAAAACTACTGCGTAGTAGCTTTGGAGTTTATTTTGCTTATTTTACTGATATTGTGCAGACCATAAAAAATATATTTGTAGCATGTACCTTTCAATTTGATTAATCATTATATGTAAATATTTATTCTAATGTCTTGTCAGTATTTCGTACATATTAATAAGATATATGTTTCATATGTGAATACATAATGGTTGCATATTCCTTATTTCTTTTTATATTGTATTTTTATACATTTTCGTAATTTTTTTATAATGTTTTGTGTTCGATTCTATTTAAATGAAGTCATACCGTACCTAACCATCAGCATATGATAAACATGTAGCAGTGAAAACTCGAATTTGCATTGCAAATTATTGGAGTCTTTATCGTTATATAGTTAGGAATGATATTTTGTTTATGCAGCAATTAGTTATAATTGCATATCAATGTATCCTAATGATGTATACATTTAGAAACTTTATCAATGAAAGCTAAATAATTTTATATAATAGTTAATTTAGAAAATGTACCAATGAAAACCAATTACTAGCAGTGTACTTGTTTTAAAACTAGAGCTTTCAGACTGAAGTTCATGAATAGGAAAACCATAGGATTAGACATATGAAGCATTTAAATATTAAATATTAGAGGCGATCTTAAGGCCATAAACAATATATTTCAATTGTTTTGTAGTGGCTATCTTGGATTTCCCAAATTCTGCAAAATTCTTAATGCTGCCATGGTGTCATTCATAAGATCTGTGTCAGGGACCCCTAAGGAAAACAAATCTGCAAAATACACTGGGCTCAACAATTCCAGGTTCACCTACAAACTGATTTGCTGGCTTTCGGACTTCCTTGTTTGGTGGTGTAAATGTGAATCTTCTTTTACAGCAGGAGTAGCTAACACAATATTACACCAACACGACACTGGTATTAGCACACCCTTCATGTACAATAAGAATGACCAGCACTGGTATACAGAAAATCTTCCAGTAAAGCAGTAGTGATCAATACTGGTACAATCGTGTACATCAGCAGTGGCCAGCACTGGTATACACAATTTTCGTGTACGGTGGTAGTGACCAGCACTGGTACATACAAACTTCGTGTACAACAGTAGTTATCAAAAATGGTACACACAGTCTGAGTTTACTCCGGCAGTTGCCGACACTGGTACACATGCACACACACACACTGAGAACAATCCTGTTTTGTAAACAGATCACGTTGAGACTCAAGGGTAACTCGGATCACAACTTATTTGTCTTAGGAGAGTAATCAAAGTCATCAAAGACATAGGAAAACTCATTGCAACTTCTCCCTTGGCACATCCTTTGTAGTTCGCAGGCGTCAGAATACAAGCAGCTTGGAATTTGAACTCACGCGCGCACGCACACACCAGAAACCTACCTTGCCAAGTATCTGTCGACAAGTATCTTTGACACCTAGTAACTACGCACACACACACACACACACACACACACACACACACACACACACACACACACCTGTGACCAGCGGGGTCCCACAGGGGTCAGTCCTAGGACCAGTGCTGTTTCTGGTATTTGTGAACGACATGACGGAAGGGATAAACTCCGAGGTGTCCCTGTTTGCAGATGACGTGAAGTTGATGAGAAGAATTCATTCGATCGAAGACCAGGCAGAACTACAAAGGGATTTGGACAGGCTGCAGACCTGGTCCAGCAATTGGCTCCTGGAGTTCAATCCCACTAAATGCAAAGTCATGAGGATTGGGGAAGGCCAAAGAAGACCGCAGACGGAGTGCAGTCTAGGGGGCCAGAGACTACAAACATCACTCAAGGAAAAAGATCTTGGGGTGAGTATAACACCAGGTACATCTCCTGAAGCGCACATCAACCAAATAACTGCTGCAACATATGGGCGCCTGGCAAACCTCAGAACAGCATTCCGACATCTTAATAAGGAATCGCTCAGGACCCTGTACACCGTGTACGTTAGGCCCATATTGGAGTATGCGGCACCAGTTTGGAACCCACACCTAGCCAAGCACGTAAAGAAACTAGAGAAAGTGCAAAGGTTTGCAACAAGACTAGTCCCAGAGTTAAGAGGTATGTCCTATGAGGAGAGGTTAAGGGAAATCAACCTGACGACACTGGAGGACAGGAGAGATAGGGAGGACATGATAACGACTTACAAAATACTGAGAGGAATTGACAAGGTGGACAAAGACAGGATGTTCCAGAGACTGGACACAGCAACACGGGGACACAGTTGGAAGCTGAAGACACAGATGAATCACAGGGATGTTAGGAAGTATTTCTTCAGGCACAGAGTAGTCAGGAAGTGGAATAGTTTGGGAGGCGATGTAGTGGAGGCAGGATCCATACATAGCTTTAAGCAGAGGTACGATAAAGCTCATGGTTCAGGTAGAGTGACCTAGTAGCGACCAGTGAAGAGGCGGGGCCAGGAGCTTGGACTCGACCCCTGCAACCTCAACTAGGTGAGTACAGAGGGGTATGTCCTACGAAGAGAGGTTAAGGAAAATCGTGTTGACGACACTGGAAGACGGGAGAGATAGGGATATGATAACGACATGAAATACTGAGAGGAATCGACAAGGTGAACAGAGACAGGATGTTCCAGAGATGGGACACAGCAACAAGGGGTCACAGTTGAAAGTTGAAAACTCAGATGAACCACAGGGATGTTAGGAAGTGTTTCTTCAGTCACAGAGTTGTCAGGAAGTGCAATAGCCAGGGTAGTGATGTAGTGGAGGCAGGATCCATACATAGTTTTAAGACGAGGTATGATAAAGCTCATGGAGCAGGAAGAGTGACCGAGTAGCGACCAGTGAAGAGACGGGGCCAGGAGCTGTGAATCGACCCCTGTAACCGCAGCTAGGTGAGTACAACTAGGTGACAGGCTTCCCTGCTCACATTAACAGTGTGATCGTCATCTTGGGCTGGCAGGAAGCCACATGGGGATGGTTGAGTAACAGTCTCTTCCATGGAGGTTAGCAACTACTACTCATAAAATGCAGTGAAGCATCGGGGGAGCAAAGAGTCAGATTTATGACTGGGAACGAATGTTTGAATTTAGTAGTGTATAAGTTCTTCCGTGTTTAAAATACTTAATTTGAAGTCATTGTAATGCGCAGCTTTCTGTGTTTCATTGGTGCATTACCTGTAAGACTCCACCGCAGCAACAGCAAGTGTCTCTCATCGGATGGATTCTGGGTGACCTAAAAGTGGTGAAGCCATTAAAATCCCCAGGTAAGAAGTAGGGACTAAGAAGTTGATGAATTATTCATTGTGTCCCCTCACGAGAGTAAAACCTTGATAGACAAGTAAACTTGGTTTATTTCCTCTCCACATACAGTTGCAGAACAACTAGGCAGGGTTATAGTAATACCCAGCTTATCGCGTCGGAGGGAAGTCACTATCACCTAATATCATTTATTCCGGGAAAAAATAAACTTCGAATTAGTTCCCATTAAGCATGGAGAGCTCCCCCACTGCAGTATGGTAGGTAATGTAATTCATATTGTGAGGCTATGGGGAGGATGGAGGGGGAGGGTAGTACAAGATTTTATGAGGGTTTATACATCTTCACTGCTTTTGGAGTACCTTGCCTAGTGGGGGTAAGTAGCGAGAAACGAAGATTGGTTCAGCACAAGAATACTGGAAGACCTAGACTACACTAAGAGCTGAGGCTGTGCTAAAGTTTGTATGGAAGGATGAGGTGCTGGCGAAATTTAATAGTAGAGGCATCATGAGCAAGGATAAGTATAATATAATCCTGGTTAGAGGTTTTTGACCTCAGCATAATTTGACTAGTTCTCACAGCAAATATTTCTCTCAAAGCGAATCCTTCAAAGGGGTGCCTTTATTCTATTAGAGGACTCTTCATTAAAGGAATTGGAGCTACTCTTCCTCGGGTCATACCTGATTATCTCTCATCCGAGTGATATTTTATTATGTTAGCAAACATACGCCTGATAGTGGAAATCTTAGCGATGACTGGAAAAACATCATAACCAGGCTCCTAAACCTTACCAGTTTCACAAAATCAGATACTATAATGCAAATGTTAAAGAAAAAAAGTGTGCATTGAAATAGGAACCCAGACCATAATTCTCTTAAGCTGTTCAACCTTAATTACTTTTAGTCTTTTCATTTCTTTCAGTATCTCATCCATGCTGTACCACGTTAATTATATGGCATGAGGGATACGAGAAACTTTCGCACTTGAAACAGCAGGAAACCACAACGCTCTCTCTTGGCAACGGATGAAAGTGACTATCGAGAATAGTTGCCGCTTCACGTTTTTATGACCACGAACTTGTTAAAATTTACACGTACATTGATCTCGGTCAATGTTTTATCAGGAACATTTCACCTTCTGCTTGGTCGTGCAGCATGGAAGACTTAACATAGAAAGGGATAGATTTCAATGGCACTGCAGTGGTAGATAACTCATCCACGTTGGAACTAGAAAATCTCGCCTCGCTGGGCTCTGGGCTCCTACTGCATCCCTCTGGAAGGTACAGTTTACGTTGGTAAGTTTTCTTGTCCATCGAACTGGCGAGTACAGTAATTCGAAAGCTTGTGCTCACGCCGGTGCGAAGACCAGCGTTCCCGGCTTTCCTCAGCGTTGACAGTCAACCATTCAGCGGTCTGCTGAATTATCAGGGGCAACTTAAGCTCCTTCCTCAGAGACTTTACAAGTCGCCTGCTTCGAGGGAGGATAGAAGGCAAGAGACTTAAGAACCCACTCCACCAATGATATCGTGCTCGGTTCACATCCGAGAGAACCCCAGGTCGAATCTTGGACAAGGAGAGAAGTATGGGTAAGTCTGTAAGTCTGTGCTGTAACACCTGCTGACCCTGTTACCTAGCAGTAAATAGGAATTAGTCGATTGTTGTAGGTCGCACCTTGGGGAGGGCCTGATAAACGGACCCTAGTGGAAATAAGCCAGTGATTGACTTCGTTGCGTTATCCCGGGTTATTTCCCTCTTCGGTTAATAACCTGAATAAAGTCGTTGTCGTCGTCGTCTTCGTCTTCCTTCTTTTTGTTCTCCGTGTTCTTTTTCATCTGTTGTCTTCTGTATTCAGAGTTAAGAGGCGGGACAAGATGCTGCATTTTGTCTATTTTTTTTTACTGAAAAACCTAAACCTCGCTTTTTGTTAATATTATAATAATATTAACCATTACCCATTCCAGCGTAATATTCTCTAATTGACTTCCATTAAATTATGCATAACAATTACTTACAGGCAATTGACATAAATGAATGCTCTGAACATGAAGTATTATGTACTACATGAAAGTGATATGAAGAAGGCGATTTCTGCCCGAGCCTGACCTCCACGAAAAATTTAATGCGTTTTTCTAGGTCAAGTTAGGTTAACGTAAATAAACCTATTTATACGTATATTTAACGGAGAATTAGGAGATACATAACGGTCGGTTTACGTATGACAACGAGCTACATATCGTAGTATGACTCAAGAAATCGTAATGACACGATTGCAAACAAACCATACCCCCGGCCGGGATTGAACCCGCGGTCATAGAGTCTCAAAACTCCAGCCCGTCGCGTTAGCCACTAGACCAGCTAGCCACAATAAGATTCATCCAACTAGGTATATTTCTACACCATAGGAAGGTTAGCACAGGCACCTCTGTGACCACAAATGCAAGTTTTTACAGACGAATCTCCAGCTAGCGTGGCCGTGACGAACTCTAGCTCAAGTCCCTTCACTGCCGTCAACATGACTCAAGAAATCGTAATGACACGATTGCAAACAAACCATACCCCCGGCCGGGATTGAATCTTATTGTGGCTAGATGGTCTAGTGGCTAACGCGACGGGCTGGAGTTTTGAGACTCTATGACCGCGGGTTCAATCCCGGCCGGGGGTATGGTTTATATCGTAGTATCCTCGAACGTAGGTTCCCCCACCCCCTCCCTTTCCTATTCATCCTACCTGAGTGTTTGGTTGGTCTGAGGACAAACGCGCAAACAATACACATAGCTTTTTGGTTTCGTGAGTTGTTACCAAATAAATATGGCTAAATGTAGTAAACTTTTCCCGTTTATCTGCTAGCCTCTTGAGCCGTGCAAGATTTTCTTGTTAGAACCACGAGCCTGTTCAATTTGAACCCCGAGTACCTTGCATTTCTTCAGTTTTGCTGCTTGAGCTAGGAGTCTTAAACGTTTCTCCTGTACAAATCACGGTTATCTCCATCTTTTAAATTAGTAAGAGTGATTCCAACTTTTTCATTCAAAACCGCTAGTCTCTCCAACTTTTCCCGTCATCTTTGAACTTTTTCCATCAGAGCCACACGGGCCTCCAACTTTTTTTCAACAGAATTACAAGCCTTCAACTGTTTCCGTCAAAACCACAACCCCCTCCAATTGTTTCCATTAAAAACCACAAACCTCTCCAACTGTTTCCATTAAAAACCACAAACCTCTCCAACTATTTCCATTAAAACCACAAACACCTTCAACTGTTTCCATCAAAACCACAAACCTCTCCACCTGTTTCCGTCATAACTGCAAACCTCTGCACCTGTTTCCATCAGAACCACTAATGTCTCCAGCTTTTTCCATCAGAACCGTACAACCCCAACTTTTCAATTAGAACCGTAAACTTCTCCAACATGTTTTCCACCAGAACCACGTATCTCAAGTTTTTTTTCCCCTGAGGACCATGAGCCTCTTCTGTTTTTTTTTCAGAACACTAGCCTTTATTTTTTTATTCAAAACCTCTCCGACTCTTTTTTTTTCCTCAGATCCATGAGCCTTCAGTGTATATTTTTCAAAACCTCTCCAACTTTTTCCATCAGAACCAGGAGCCTCCCTAACTTTTTACTAAGAACCATAATACTCTCCAACGTTACTCATTTGAATCACAAACCTCACAATGTATTTATTGCTATAACAAAAACTTGGCACATCAACTCATTGTTTCCGAAAGTTATGTCCTGGACACGGGAACCCCTCACTTGTTTTCCACCTCTACGGTCACTCCCCATCACCTCTTATAACCAGTATATTATTAACCTTCAGCACGGAAAAATCCAATTATCGGATCATTTTCCCCTGATAGTTACGAGTCCCATTTGGCTGAAACCGATTTAAGCCCACTCGTCTGAACGCGGAAAATGCCTCTAGTATATATGAAATTCATCGACTTGCACATTCCCAGAGGTCTTTTAAAGTAGCTAGTCTTATGACGAGCGTGAGTGAGTGCCTCTGGTATTTGTAGGGTTGTTGTCATGCTGTTACTGTGTACGCAGAATTATAAGGTAGTCTCGTAGCTCAGTTAGTAGCGCACTCAACTCACACACTGAGGTTTGTGATTCGATCCAGGGTACTGGTGGAAACATTGGGCGTGTTTCCTTCAGACACCTGCTGTCCCTGTTCACCTAGCAGTAAGTAGGTACCTGGGTGTGAGCCGACTGGTATTGGTAGTATCCTAGGGACAAAATTAACCTAAGTTGCCCAAAATGCTCTGCATGACCAGGGGCTTTCTATATAGTATGTCATTGATGTCAGCTAGGTCTGTATACGTTGTATTATGTATTTGTAGAAATAAAGATTATTATACGTCGAAGAAGGCTGTCATTATCACGAATACAATGTGAATCTAGAATCTGTTCTGTCCCACATATTAACCTTTCTGTAGGACCTACAAGTGCTAAAAATTTTAAGCCAACGAGAAGATTCATTCTCCTGTTATCAAACGTAATCCAACGATTCGAAGTTTATCGACTGTGTTAGTATATTGGTAAAATTGCACTGGCACAGCCTAGCCGTACATGTTATTATCTATCTTGTGAAGCGTATCCACGTTAAAGTCTGAAGGTTGATAGTAGAGGCAGTCTAGTTATCACACGGAGTCCACCGATTACATTATATATAAATGTTGACAAATTTGTAACTACACAGTTTAAACTAATAGGGTACAATCGTTCTCATAAAATGGACTAGTAATTAAGCATTGAAGCCTTTTAAATAAGGTATAGTCAATATATTTCAAGGAAAAAATACCATCCCATTTTAAATATAAAATTTGGTAATTGATAAGAAAAGGTTTCCTAAGTTATTGCAGAGAAACCAAACCGGGTGTGGTCTATATAGCACTGGCCAGAGGGCACCTAAGATGCCAATAGTTGTATGAGCCTTTCACTATTTACAGTACACACACACTTGGAAAATCTGAAACCTTGGGTAGAGGAAAAAACCGGGTACCCATTAATAGGTATCCATTCAACGTTCAGTGTCCACCTATATTCATTGGAAGTATTTTATGTTGAATGTTTATGAGCTTTTAGAAATCCATATTTTTGTTATATAATTATAAGGACACTTTGCAGAGTTGATATTATTAAGAATACATTAGCGTACCTAAGCTCATTTATATGGTACTAATCAGATTTTCTATATATTATCGCAGATATATTAAATATTTTCAGTAGTCTGTGACATCTCCACAGTTTAGTTTTCATTCTAGGTTTGAGTTATATTTTACAATGTTTAGACGTTGACTCTCTTAAAAAACTCAAAAATATTCTTACTAACATACATTTAATGAAAATCAATTACGTATGTCCCAAAACCCATATGGATCAAGTATGTCTGATTTTAGAGCTTTACATTAATATAATATTAATCATGTATGTCTGAGGCTGGTATTGGATCCTCTTAAAGTTACATCAGCTAGCATAGTTTCATCAGCTGATGTGTTGTGTTTGGAGGGGTCGAGCTATGACTCCTTTTCCGCCTAATTTACTTATCGACCGGTTATACTGATAAATAACCTGCAGGGCTTATCGACCAGTTTTACTGATAAAAAAAAACCTGCAAGGCTTATCGACCGGTTTTACTAATAACAAACCTACAGGGCTTGAGCATATTTACTCTTGGAACTGTCTGTAGTGTTTGCCTTCGCTACCTTTTCATGTATTCCTCATAGTGTTCCATATTCCATTACTGAATGAGCTAAGAGAGAGAGCAGGGAGTCAGTGAATAAAATATATATAGAAGTTGAAGAACACGCTTTTATTACGAGTGTTTCAATGTGTAAAGCTATGTGATGACTTGATCAAGCTCTACGAAGCGAAACGTTGTCCCACCGAAAGCTTCTTCTGCAACTTGCTTCTTTGCCTTCGAACATGTCGGCAATACACCATTTCATCTAGTGAGTCAGTGAAGTTAAGAACCAGAATAAACATTCATGTGTCTGGCTGAGGAGCGACGAGGGTGCTCCAGTTGCTCAGGTGTCATCTGCCAGTCCCGTGAGAGGTTGGCAGGTAAACTTTCGAGAAGGAAGAGAGGACGTCTTCAGAGAGAGAACAGAGCCCGAGCCTTTAGCTCATAAGACTGTCATTCCCATTTGCCTCCTTGGGGCGGGGATGGCAGACCAGAGAGGCCTAGCTTGTGGCTAGGCCTTGGGACAGTTGGTCCCAAAGATGAGGAGGTACTTGTGCCTCCTCCCATGGGAGACTTAGGTCTCAGACACTCCCTAAAGAGGGAGCCAAGGCCGGGCCACCACTTGGAAAAGGCCCGGGCCGGGAGAATACCGGCGAATCTTTAAGAAGAAGGTAAACTTTCATCGTTGACTGTTTCAGTATTTTAGTGTTCGAACGCATGACAAGTCATGATCATGTTTAGCATCAGAGTCAGCTGTGACGCAGGCTTACAAACAGTAAAGTTGTATAACAATATGCTCATGGTATTGCTCATCTCTGTTTTGAGCATACGTCACTGGAGACTTCCTTTTAACAGTTCCTGTGTCGGCTATAGGTACATGTCTAAACCTGCTGACTATCTGCATTTCAGTAATCATCAGCCTTGTTCCTTCTATTCATGCTGAATACCAGTGTGTTTGGGACAAGTTAGAATTTTATTAATATAGTCCGCCAGACCTAAATTGTGTAGGTACCAGGGGATACTGAACATTTAACTGCGGTTAAGTCCCCGGCTGAGGGAGAACTACGATCCCTAGTATCAGGCAGTCCCTGCTATCCTGATAACCACCATGATGGTATCACAATCTATCCCTGAAAGACTGGCAGACAAGTGATGTGGACCTATTTCCGAGTATCCATTCTTACAGATACCTATCAGTTCATCACAAACCCACATTTAGGAAAGGAACCTAATTATGTTTCAGTTCGTCTTGGACCAGTGTCGTCACAACAGAGGCAAGAAAAGTAGAGAAGGCCAGAAAACACTCCGAGAGTGGGGAGAAAGGAAGTTGTATTGGGGTCATGGTACTAGTAGAAGTAGAATTAGTAACAGTCGTAGTAATAAAGGTACCAGCAGTTGTGATAGCAGTTGTAGTAGTAATATTGAGTAACAGTAATAGAGATGTCAGTAGTAGTAGAAGTAATGGCATAGAGTGTAATAGTAGTAAAAAAATTAGTAGTAGTACAAAACACCAAAAGCACAGAGGAGAGACCTGGTCACGTCGGGCAGGACAATTAAGGAATACTGCTGAACACGGAAGAATCTAAATTCTACATATATGGGGACTAGGGGATTGTTACTGCTTTATCACAGTAGGCTCGGAGACTAGTGGATCCTGGAGCAAAAAGGTGGTGTGGCAACTCGCAGGAAAAATGCCTATCGAATTCTCGTTTACCGTCCAGTTTCCATAGAGCTAGAAGGGATTTATAATCTGTTACAGAATATTATTTTAATGAATAAATAATTGAGCCAATATAATAAAACTTACCTAGAAATTATATACATGGGGTTGTAGAAGTAAAGCCATAATACGGGTTTTACGAGAAATCTTAAAAAAAAAAAAATCTTGTAGCTATTTTATTTCCCCTAGGCTTTGGGCCCTCATAACTTGCACTTGAGGTGGGCCTCAAGTTGTATTTTTTAGGGGCAACTTAATGATTTTGATTATTCGACAGGTATCGTTCTGCCAAACAAGTAAAAGGTAAATTCATTGTTAGAGTAAATCCACGGAAATTATCCTGAACGACACAAAATTATATTTTTTTCATTAATGTCAAGTAATACTGATTAAATGTAGGTTTATCTTATATAAATAGGTTGAATTGGAATATTTTTAAGCATCATTAAAAGTATATAATAAATTCTAGTATTTTCTTGGTGAAGTCATAGGCCAGAGGTGACACAGAAATGATGCGCACTTGTTACTATGAGATGTAGCTTTCAAAATGACAAATATTTTATGATTATCAACAAATTTTGACTAGCATTTGAATATTTTAAAAATTTTGCGACATCTTTAAAAGCTTTCTGGTTTCTGCAATATTATGAAAAACGAACATATTTTCGGGGCATACTATTCACGTTATTATCTACCGGACAGAACTGAGGTAAAATACACACCAAAATAACCTAATCTGCGGTAAATGGTTGTTTCCCCCAAAATGCCAGTCAGGATTTATGACATGAGGAGAAGCAAACACGAGCCATTAGTGTCTCGTATATCCCATTTTCTCACGCTGGACATAATGTGAGCAGAACCGCATTGCTTGACGGCAATATATGCACTAGATGCCATCTTGTAGGACAGCTTGATGAGGTCAGTAAGTTGGCAGCCAGTGTCTGAGAGACCTCAGCTTGATGGGGCAGTCATACACACATTCTTGCATGTACCTAGGGAGAACCCATTCTTACTGTACATGAGCCTGTGGAAATCACAGACCTACATGAACTTAGGGAGAACCTAGGCCTACATAAGTCTAGGAAGAAGACAAGAGCCTATAGAGTGCACAGGTCTATATGGGCCTAGGAAGAACACAGGCCTACACGAGTTTAGGAAGAACACAGGTCTGCATGGGATTAGGGGAGAACACGGCTCTACATAAGCGTAGGAAGAATACAGGTCTGCATGAGCCTAGGAAAACGTTAACTTAAGAAGGAACACAGTCCTACATGAATTTAATTAAGAACAGTCCAACATAATCCTAGGAAGAGCACTGCACTATACAAAGGTAATGTTGTCTACCTTACTACACTACCTCCTCCCTCCCCAGGGATGAAACTTGCTGTGTAGCTTTACAGTGCTCTTTGTCATACTAACGATGCTGGTGGAATATATTCCGCCCACTCTGGCCTCTTATTAGCCTCTACTGTATCATACCTTGGCATATGCGGATTACATTAACTGATTAATTTTGTGGTTCTGAAGCAATAAAGGTACGCGTTACATGTTGCCCTGCTTGGATATGAAAGTAATGTTTGTGGCCTTTCATTAACAAGCTGCCTTTTTCAGAGAGGATGATGAGTAACCTTAATGTGTGTACTGTGATGAAGTGATGTTGTAACCTTAATGTGTGTGTACTGTGGTGAAGTGATGTGTGATCTTAATGTGTGTGTACTGTGATGAAAGTGATGTGTGATTTTAATGTGTGTGTACTGTGGTGAAGTGATGTGTGATCTTAATGTGTGTGTACTGTGGTGAAGTGATGTGTGATCTTAATGTGTGTGTACTGTGATGAAAGTGATGTGTGATTTTAATGTGTGTGTACTGTGGTGAAGTGATGTGTGATCTTAATGTGTGTGTACTGTGGTGAAGTGATGTGTGATCTTAATGTGTGTGTACTGTGATGAAAGTGATGTGTGATTTTAATGTGTGTGTACTGTGATTATGTGATGTTGTAACCTTAATGTGTGTGTACTGTTGTGAAGTGATGTGTGATCTTAATGTGTGTGTACTGTGATGAAAGTGATGTGTGATTTTAATGTGTGTGTACTGTGATTATGTGATGTTGTAACCTTAATGTGTGTAAACTGTGACGAAGTGATGCGTGATCTTAATGTTTGTGTACTGTGATGAAGTGATGTGTGATCTTAATGTTTGTGTACTGTGATGAAAGTGATGTGTGATTTTAATGTGTGTGTACTGTGATTATGTGATGTTGTAACCTTAATGTGTGTAAACTGTGACGAAGTGATGCGTGATCTTAATGTTTGTGTACTGTGATGAAGTGATGTGTGATCTTAATGTTTGTGTACTGTGATGAAGTGATGTGTGATCTTAATGTTTGTGTACTGTGATGAAGTGATATGTGATCTTAATGTGTGTGTACTGTGATGAAGTGATATGTGATCTTAATGTTTGTGTACTGTGATGAAGTGATATGTGATCTTAATGTTTGTGTACTGTGATGAAGTGATGTGCAACCTTAATGTGTGTGTACTGTGATGAAGTGGTGTGTGATCTTAATGTTTGTGTACTGTGAAGTGATATGTGATCTTAATGTGTGTGTACTGTGATGAAGTGATATGTGATCTTAATGTTTGTGTACTGTGATGAAAGTGATGTGTGATTTTAATGTGTGTGTACTGTGATTATGTGATGTTGTAACCTTAATGTGTGTAAACTGTGACGAAGTGATGCGTGATCTTAATGTTTGTGTACTGTGATGAAGTGATGTGTGATCTTAATGTTTGTGTACTGTGATGAAGTGATGTGTGATCTTAATGTTTGTGTACTGTGATGAAGTGATATGTGATCTTAATGTGTGTGTACTGTGATGAAGTGATATGTGATCTTAATGTTTGTGTACTGTGATGAAGTGATATGTGATCTTAATGTTTGTGTACTGTGATGAAGTGATGTGCAACCTTAATGTGTGTGTACTGTGATGAAGTGGTGTGTGATCTTAATGTTTGTGTACTGTGAAGTGATATGTGATCTTAATGTGTGTGTACTGTGATGAAGTGATATGTGATCTTAATGTTTGTGTACTGTGATGAAGTGATATGTGATCTTAATGTTTGTGTACTGTGATGAAGTGATGTGCAACCTTAATGTGTGTGTACTGTGATGAAGTGATGTGTGATCTTAATGTTTGTGTACTGTGATGAAGTGATATGTGATCTTAATGTGTGTGTACTGTGATGAAGTGATGTGCAACCTTAATGTGTGTGTACTGTGATGAAGTGATGTGCAACCTTAATGTGTGTGTACTGTGATAAAGTGATGTGCAACCTTAACATGGGAGTTGCAGTTGCATTATATGCAACCAAAATGCACAATGTACACTATGATCAAATGAATTTGGTAAGAAAATTTCACATTTTTTGCAAGTACTTTTTTATGTGTCATTGGTGTAATATGATCATATGGATGGCAGATTTGTCGAGGGCTGGTGAACATTAACACAGGAAAATACTTCCCCGAGGAGCTTTTACACGAGCACGTAATACTACTGCTAAGTTGCTTCCCACAGTTTACCCCAGATAAACGACTATCCCAGCATTATACTCTGTATTCCCTTCGAGGGTGGGAGACGTGGGGAATTTTTGATGCAAGTAAAGAGCTCTTGGTTCGAGTGATCAAATTAGGTTTCAGCCCATTCTCGTGGCGATGTGACCTTTACGAGTTTAGCCCTTTCCCTTAAATATCGTATAATAGCTAGAATGTTTTCGCCACTGCGCAGTCCCAGAAAGGTAGTACCGTATCCCATAACCCCTGCCCTTCCCTGTTTGAAACTGCTCTGAGAAAGGTATTGCTGTATCCCATAACACTAGCCTATCCCCCCTCCCTTTATCTCACTGATTTGAGAAAGGTATTCACGTATCCTATATATAACCCTAGTCCCCTTTACCTCAGTGATCGTGGAAGGTATCGACGTATTCCATAACCTTAACCCCGGTACCTCAATGATGCGAAAAAGGTATCCACGTAACTCATGCCCTGCTCACCTGAATCTCATCGATCCTAGGAATGTATCCCCTTATCCCATAACCCTAGCGTCCTGTACTTCAAGGCTCCGAGAAAAGTATCCCCGTATCCCATAAGCCCAGCCCCTGTACCTCAACACGCAGAACGAATAATGCCGGGTAACTATCAAATTCTAATGCAACAAAATATAAAAATATGTATACGTTTGAGTCTTTGTGTTAATATGTATGCTTATGCATAAGTGTGTATCGAAAGCTGTACTGAAGTATTTTTCCCATAGGTTGTGATGGAGATTCATTCAACAGATAAAAGGTGATCACACTTTCAATACCTAAAACCAACGTTGTTGTACCCGTGTTCGACATGTACCCGTATACACCTCTCGGTGTCAGTCTATTTTGATTTTATGGCAATTTTTAATGCAGCTCCCAACGTCAATTTCTGAACGCTGCTTTTATACTATAAAATAATATTTTCTTTATTTATAGTTAGGCTAGGTTGTGGTACTTTAAACCTATAAAAATGTATGTTTAAGTGTAGGCAATTAAGAAGGCCATGACGCGTTTGGCAACAGGCTAAGCAGCTCCAGGAAACCTTCATATATGCACGTGTATCACTCGTGAATTAAGTATATGTTGTATTTGTTGTTTCGTAGCATGTTACTCTGTAATAGGAGTGTTGCTTACTAGCCCCAACATACCTAAAATGATTTTTTTTTCATATTGCCAGGGCTTAGACTTCTTGTCATCATCTCTTATATACACTACTAAACAATAAATCGTATACTTGATGATATTCACAATCCCCGTTTAGCTTGTGTAGTTAGTCAGGGAATTGGACTAATACTTGCTACAAGTGATTTATCAGCTACGTTGCGATTATATATATACTGCTGTATAGCCCTTGTGGCTTAGCGCTTCTTTTTTGATTATAATAATAATAATATATATATACTGGATCCAGCGAGACGCTGGTGGCAACACTGAAGTTGACCAGTCTGGCATCATTGAGGCTTGACTTAGGGTAGGCTTCCAGAATATAATAACAACCGGTCACAGGTATGTCACAAGTACGGCTTTATCATCATCGTATCGTGCTGGGGAAGTAGGCTGGTTTATTGAAAAATTTTCACCAGGTTAAATAATTCTTTTCTCTTGGACGGTATATACCCAGAGAGAACTGTGTTAGTCCTCGCATGTGCTTTAACTTTTTTATTGCCTTTATAATATAACCTATAAAAGTGAGATAAATTTAATCAGCCTAGTTGATGAAGGGTGGCATACCATAATTGCATGTTACAACCACTGTGAAAAATAGTTAACATAACGTATTTTACGACAAGTAATAATTAAGCATCAGTATTTAATTTGGTGCGTGAGAATAGTGTAATACAATTTGTTCTCAAGTAGTTTTAAGGAAACCATAGAAACCTCGTCTAAGCTTTTGCGATAACACTAAGCGCATACACATTGTCATCCAAAGCTGTGTGCTAAATTTGAACATTTATTTGTTTTTATGTTTGATGTTTTTAAAGTAATTTCCCACATATGTTTTTTACACTAGGTAAATAGCTGTAGTCATTAATTTTAATTTCTCGTATTCAAAACATCAATATGGCGAGGATCTCAGGTGTGCATTCTGTGTAGGTACAGAGAGGTGTATATCTTTCTGTATATAAACACTGATAATTTACTTCACTGTCTGTTTTGCAGATAAAAATATAAATGACCCCTAAAAGAAGCCTCCTTGACGTAAGTGAGAGGCTCTTGATTCAAGGAATTTGATGTCTTCTCAAACTTTGAATCTGAATGTCTCCCATTTCCTTAGACTCCCCATGGGTTTAGCGCTCACCAATGGCTAATAATAATAGTGCACGAGTGACTTGCATCCTTACTGACCCGCTTTAAACATAATACAATAAATCACATGTCCATCCTTTATTGAAGAATATTTATTGAAAATAGGAAAAACTGTCTGCACTATCATCTGCTTGAAGAAGTTTGTATATAGCACTGCCAAACTACAAAGCAAAGGTGCATATATTTGCTATTTTATTCTCTCTATTATTAAATGATTCAATAAGTTATAGTCTCATTCCCGTGTTGCACAATAAAGCAGTGACCGTCCCCTGCTCCAAAGAGTAGAAGTCATAATGCACTTATAAATCATCCAACTGCAACATCATCTGAATTAAAGTTCGCCCATAATATACAATGAATATATCCAAGTTTTGCACGTGTGTCATTCATCAACTTGTCGATATTGTATAACATTAATATTATGATATATATAATATACATAGTAATTAATATACATGCTGAAAATATCGTGAAAGGTTGTAATAAAAAGATTAACTCTGATCTTAATAAACCAACAGAAAATTAGCTTTCCGTAATTTCATTTGCGATTAAAAGTAACTGCACAATATTCTTTGCATCATTTTATTCATATTGACATTGCCCGAGATAGTAAAAATTAGTATAATTTTTAAATTGCTGAGCATATATCTTCATAATGCAGTGACAAGAACAAATTTAAGATTAATATTGTATTTTCACTATTTGTTTTAAGACTTTCCTTGATAGCTCAAGATTTATCTACATAGTAGGAATAAGGTAAAGTATCACAGTAGTTTTGGAGCACCGTGGTACACTGATGCCAGGTCATGCTTAAGAGTAGACAAATTGAAAACTAAAGTAAGACGTATTGGTTCATCCATTACTAAATCGCGAGTTGATAGTGGTGTAAGCAGGGGCGGATCTACTATGAAACTAATGAAGCTTAAGCTTCAGGGCCCCTAATCCAGAGGGGCCGCAGAAGCGACTTGAGTCCACATTGCTTAAAAATTTGGGGTCTACTGTATGAGAAATGGTTGCGAAGGGGCTCTCAAGACAGTTTAAGCTTCAGGGCCCCAAAAATGTAGGTCCGCCACTGATTGTTGGACGAACCGAAACGGTCGTCAGGTTTTTATTTACATTTTGAAGGTTGGTTGTGAATTGTTCCAGTCTCTTCACTTCAGATGTCATCATCAGTCAGTTATTTTTATGACTCGTTAATGAGTTCGCTTTCTCAGAAGCAACAATAACAGAGAGACTAACTAGCGAAGGCAGAAGCTTGGGGAAAATTGCTGGAGTTCGTGACCCCTTTTCTTTCTCTCTCGCCGGAGTGTCGATAATTATTGCATCAAAAGCGCACTGTGATGAATTTTTAATAGAGGCAACTCAGCCTTCGTAGGAGGCCTGGTCACAGACCGGGCCGCGGGGGCGTTGACCCCCGGAACTCTCTCCAGGTAAACTCCAGGTAAACAGAAATATGAAGCAGTAATTTGCATCTTTTAGACAGGCATGAATATTTGGTGAAGTTCAAAGTTTGTACAGGTATGAGCGTATGGTGGTAATTTTAAATTTTAGACAGGCAGGATTTTTCAGCAGACGGAGAAATGATGGAAAGAATGTTGATGTAAGACGGTGGCGCTATTAAGATTGTGCATTATAATTTTCCCTCACTTCGATGTTATAAATATTCCTCTGGCACATCTTGTCCTCGGTAAATATTCCCCCCCCCCGGGTATATGTTTATAAGTGGAAGGAGCAGTGTATTTACTCGTGGTGAGACATTTTTGCACAGTTAAACATTAGGTATTTGTAGAATATTACTGGAACGATATCTATAAAAAAATACACAACACCAAATTGTGTGCTGAATCTAAATAGAATCATGCAAGATTTACTTGCTCTCTGAAATGTTCATGAGACGAAAATGATCGGAGTGTTTAATAGGCTTCCATTTCACGCTCGAATGTCACAATGGTAGTACTTCGCCAGATAATTGCTCTCTACCAGAATGATTCCCAGTTAGGTAAATGTTTTGCTGCATAATGAGTGTTAATTAAGGCTTGCACTTGTCCTGTTGCATGATGACTGGGACTTGAAGTTTATAGAATAATTGCCTTAGTGTCTGATGATCAGAGCTTTAGGTTTATAATTGTCTTGGTGTCTGGTGATTGGGGCCTGAGGTTTGAGAGAAGGTTGTAGCCATGGCGGTTGAAGCAGCTCTCCTGGGTGACTGCTGCATCGCTCCTGAGTGCATCGATCCCGCCTCCTCCCGGCTGAGTCGTTGCTGAGTCTACTGCTGCTGCTGTGGTCAGGTGGGGCTGTTGCCGGAGGTACGAACTGCAGACCTCACTGGCTGACTAACTGGCTGCATGACCAGCTAACTGGCTGACTGACTGAATGGCTAGCTGGATAATTGATTTTCTGGCTGATTGGCTGGTTGGCTAGTTGGCTGGGTGACTAGGTAACTGATTAGTTGGTTGACTTGTTAGCTGGTTGTGATTGACTGATTACTTGGCTGGCTGGCTGGATTCGTAACTTATCACCCTACATATACTTGTTGCTACATTTTTTCTCTTTCTGTTGCTACATTTTTCTCATTGTCTGAATAGCGATTGACTTACACCGAAATATAGACTTTATATCCGTGCTTAAATTTTATTTGCAAATAGTTTCTCCCCTATCATCGATCGGTGTTTATGACACCATTATCAGGAACCATTACCAGCCTGTCTGGTATTGGTTCCTGGATAATCACCTCAGCGGCCCGGTCTCATACCTGGCTTTCAAAATTAAGAAAGAAATAGTATAGGAAAGAAAACTATTAAAAAGCGAGTAACATTTTAACAGGCTTCTGTTTCATTCATATGACATGATGGTTGTACGTATATGTATACAAAAACACCTTCTCGTGTATACACAGACGATGTAATTTACGCATATTCAGTGGTTTGTATCCAAAATTAGGATTCGTAACAAGGTATTAAAATCAAGATTTTTGCTTTGCTGCTTTTTCTTGGGCTAAGCTCTTGAAATATCAAAGCTCTTAGAGACTAAGCCATCAGATTTATTACCTCACTAAAAAAATGAACTACTAACTTCAACTAAATTCACGATAAACTAATCATAATTATTAAAAAACTTTAGTTATTCACACACACCTATATATATATATATATATATATATATATATATATATATATATATATATATATATATATATATATATGCAATAAGATCACAGTAAACAGGTGATTTCAGAATATGCAAAACAACCACTCTGAAAGAATAGAGAAATTCCAAGCGCTTTCGTGACTACTCACATTATCAAGGAACTATGATAATGTGAGTAGTCACGAAAGCGCTTGGAATTTCTCTATTCTTTCAGAGTGGTTGTTTTGCATATATATATATATATATATATATATATATATATATATATATATATATATATATATATATATATATATATATATATATATATATAATCTTCTGTGTCATATTATGTAATAAAATATTCCTATTGGTAAAAAAAAATAGTTTAAAAGATGGGGTGGTAGGGGAAGTGGAATATTCAAATGGCTTCAGGAAGAAATCCAAATATTCTTCCTTGAAGCCTTTTTATCCACTTCTCCGAGGCTATGGGTCCCACAATTTACACCAGAGGTGGACCCCATTATATATATATATATATATATATATATATATATATATATATATATATATATATATATATATATATATATATATATATACAGTGGAACCTCAAATATCGAACTTTTTTCGGTCCAGAAGGCTGTTCGAGTGCCTTTACCGAATGAATTTATTCCCATCAGGAATAATGTAAATTAGATTAGTCCATTTCAGACCCTCAAAAATACACTTATAAAAGCACTTACAAAAATACACTTACATAATTGGTTGTGTTGGGAGCAGTTCGATTTTTGAGGTTCCACTTTATATATTTTATTAGCACACTGGCCGATTCCCACCAAGGCAGGGTGGCCCGAAAAAGAAAAACTTTCACCATCATTCACTCCATCACTGTCTTGCCATAAGGGTGCTTTACACTACAGTTTTTAAACTGCAACATTAACACCCCTCCTTCAGAGTGCAGGCACTGTACTTCCCATCTCCAG
Organism: Cherax quadricarinatus; assembly: GCF_038502225.1. NCBI lineage: Eukaryota > Metazoa > Arthropoda > Malacostraca > Decapoda > Parastacidae > Cherax > Cherax quadricarinatus. The sequence continues at coordinate 17,917,745 of NC_091371.1, read as the reverse complement.
GACTCAAGTCCGGCCTGCCGGTTTCCCTGAACCCCTTCATAAATGTTACTTTGCTCACACTCCAACAGCACGTCAAGTATTAAAAACCATTTGTCTCCATTCACTCCTATCGTGAACATGCGTTACAGGATGCAAAACAACCACGGGGGGGGAATTGAATAACAATAGCTCTAGGCCTTTCGTATTACAATCAACACATCATTAGGTGCTTGCAAAGTTGCAGATTTGAATAAAAAATCTCAGCAGATTCGTTCCAAGGGACGCTTACGTCCAGGAGCTGTGAATCGACCCCTGCAATCATAAATAGGTAAGTACACACACACTCATACACACAAAAGAAACGACCTACGAAGACTAAATGAGCAGAAATTTAAAACACTGAGCGAAGAGGAGAATAATGGAGGACATGATTATGGTCTTCAAGATAGGAGGAGTTGATACATTGTGAAACGAAGGAGCAGGGATAAAAGGAGCATAGACGGAAGTCGAAGATCTAAATGAGACACAGGGATGTAATCAGGTACTTACTATTTGGATGGTAGTTTGAAAGTGAACGATCTGGATAAGGAAACTTTGGAAGAAAACTCCATACATAATTTAAGAGTATGTATCAAAAGGCCCATAAGACAAGGTATAGAGTATGACCGTTGATGAGTAGTTTGAAGCGAGGCTAAGAGCTAGAAATAGGCTAGTATATATGCATAGTTCTATGTTACGAGTGGAGTACTCCAGCTCTTGATTTGAATAAGTTAAGCAGTGATAAATGGATCCCGGAACTTAAAACTGAAGAGTGCAATGTGTTGGTAATGGAGTGAAGGTGGAAATGAACCTCATGTAGAATATAGTGTGTGATAAAACTTTAAGATGCGTGAGAGAGAGATCTTGGAGTGAGTGTAAATAACAAATTATCATTCCAAGCACAGCTTAAATTTACTACCTTGAGAATTTTGCCAATTTCAGATTTTTTTTTTGTCGCTTTCAAAGATTAAGAAATGCTTAATTTTTTGTTTATAATCTGTTCAGAACTAAATTAGAATATATTGTATATCCAAAATTCTACACTAAATATATACAGATGTGCAATCAAAGGGGATTCCAAAGTTTTTTTTTTTTAAAAAAAGATGTATCTTACTGATAACTACTAAATGCTTAATGAAAGCAATGGGGTCAGAACTCACGGTAAACCAGCCCTAAAACTAGGTAGTTATTGCGCTATCCATTGTACCATGCCAGTGGGGTCCATGTTACCCTTCTGAGGGTGAATAGAAATACATCTAATAGACTATATCTTACTATGCAGGCATGGTATAGAGATTATTAATATAGCAATAATTTTACGTTTACATTAATTATTGTGGTTACTCAGTATTGATTATAGAATAGAAGGTACTTTAAGCTAATTTATGTTGAGATTAAACAGAGTTAACTTTCGGATTTCTATAAAAGTGAGTTTGAACAACACTAGTGTTTCTCACACCCAAATATTGTCTCCATACCCGAAGGTGTGGAAACTTTTTAATCATGAGAGCCAACAAAACGAGATGACACTTGCAAGCTGAATGCCCAAGTGATTCAGGAATAGGAAGAATTACAGCTCAAAATCCGCAGAGCCAGTTAGCTATTTACAAGTTGGCAATTGCAGCTAGATAACTTCAACTAGGTAATTGAACTACTTAAATATAATAGTTATTTGGTACAAGTAAGTACTTGTAACGAGGTGATCCTTGTAGGTTTAGAGCTTCTTTTTTATTATAATAATAATTGTAACTAGGTTCTAACTAGGTATTTATGCTCGTGTGCACGCAGGCACACGAAACACGCTTCGGGGCATAAGTTAAGGAGCTAAAATAGCTGCCAGGAATCTTAAGGTTATTTGATATTCAGGTCTTGAGAGGCTGTGTTGCGTAGTGTCTTGTTTGTGATGAAAGCAGCCACATCCCGGCCTCTGGATGGATGGCTTCTAGCAGCAGCTTTGATCTCTGACTGAGCCTCACATCTTTCCAGTTCCCTCTAGGCATTCTCACATTCCCTTCTCTAAGCAATATTATTTTGGGCAAATTTACTTACACGAAGCTTACTTTTTAATTTTTTATTGACTTTAAAGTGTATAGCTGTTCGTATGTGTTTCACATAATTGTTGTGTGTAGTTATTTGTAATTAACATATACTGGATAATTATTAACATACACGCTATCTACAGATCAGAGTCATTTAAGAGAAGTGTTTACATTATTTTACAGCGTTACTTCATTCTTTGTGGACTTTTATCTCTTTGTTTTCATTACTAATGCTAATTTATATTATTCTAACTTGTTTTCTATTTCCGGTATTATAGCACCAGTGTTCTTTTTATAAACTTTCGTTTTAATTATTAATTTATCTGGATTTTTTAAATATTTCAATTTCGCCTAGTTCCTCACATCCATCTATTAATTAACGTTCGTTTAAACGCATTGATTTTTTTACCCGGAGCACATTAGCAAAGTTCCATAAATAGTCACACTTTACTGAATTATTATCACTTTAGTATTGTGCATTTTGTTTGAGCTGTCGGCCAGGTCGCGGAGATCCCTGCAGGCATGATCACCATCAATATTTTGTTGGAAACTGAGAAATGGGGTTATAAACTTTTAAATTTATGCAGATAGGAGTAAGTTTGGGGGTGATGTAGGTAACAAGGCAGGCGGTGCTAAGTGAGAAAGTGGGCGACGGAAATTCCCAACAGTTTTAAAAAAGAAGCATGAATGTAAGAAGCAGATTAATTCTTAAAATCACAATGAAATTTAGAACTGATACACTGTGTGTATTGATGGAAACAAATTGAGAAAGACCAACAGAAATTCTATTGATCAGAAAAATCAGAATGGTGACACAGTTATGGGAGCTGGTCACGATGGCAATTTTAGAGAAAAAAAATCCAGCATGATAACACTTCACTCCTAAAGTATCTTACCTATCTTGTTAGTATATTTGTCATGGCGATGTTTGATAAGCACAAACATGACTGATAAAGTCAAATTAATCAGCATTCCGTAAAACTTTTTTGTGTAATATAATTTTATGGAGGGAGTAGTTGGAACCGGTTAGCCTTACATGAGCTCTGGAGGTGGGAACTACAGTGCTCTGAAGGTTATGTGGCAAGTTGCGGTTCGGAAAGTCATTTGAACTGCGATGTCCGCGCACTTCTCGAAAGCCAGCTATTGAATGGATGATGGTTAATGTGTTTCCTTCTTTGGGTTGCCCAGCATTAGTAGGAAACTGCCAATACGGTACAAGAAACAATATCAGTATACGAAAAAATTTCTTCGGATTTTGCTGTTTCCGAAATAGATTAAAACTCTGCCAACTTACGTAATAAACTTGTCTCGCAGTCGACCATGCATTCTCAGGTACCGTTCCGGAAGCCCAACAGAAAACGATTTTGGCTTTTTATTCTTATCCTTTCATAAATGTAATTTGTGCTCTGAATGTTCAAGCAGTTACGAACGAATTATTATTATAATTATTATTATTATTATTATTATTATTATTATTATTATTATTATTATTACTATTATTATTATTATCATTAATCGTTGTCCCCATATATTTACCTGTTTCAATTTTCTTATTGTAGATTCAGTTTTTTAAATTGTTTTTTTTTTAACATGCCGCCCGTCTCCCACCGAGGCAGGGTGACCCAAAAAAAGAAGAAACACTTTCACCATCACTCATTACATCACTGCCTTGCCAGAAGGACCGATTTATAAATACAAAACAATGTATGATTATAATTAAAAATAGTATACGTATTAGAATAGGTATACTAGGTTTCATGAAGCTAGGAGGGAACACAATGACGGTTATTTTAAGATGCAGGACCAGGAGCTAAGACTCGACCTCAGCAACCGCAGACAGATGAATACATATAGTGGAATACACGTCCTTGGTGTTTTTAAAAATGTATAACCATCCAACCCTTAAACACCCGAGAATTTGTTGTAACCCAGCAACATGCGTGGTGTTAATCATGTCGCGTATTTTGTTGGTCTTGCAGTGCGCCTGGCTGCCTCAGATAACATTGTTGTGATGAAATCCCACAAGAACCTCCACCTCATTCATCTTTCCTTCGATATTAGGAAAATTGCATGTGGTAAGGACATGATGTTTGCAACCGTAACAGTTATTTTTTCTTTTCATTTGATTTCTGAAAGCTAGTTAATTATTATGAATGTAATAATAATACTACGACCCCGTGCCGGTCGTACTGCACCTGGAGAATTTTGGATAATCAGGTTTGATCCACTAAATGTGAAGGAGAACTATTTCCTTGAATTAAGAGCCCGTCACAAGCATCAAGGTACCCTCCTTGAAAGGTATGCTAGTGAAATATTTACTGGCTGTGAAAAGTTTAATTTAAGCGATTATCGTAGGAAACAAATATTAGCAATGAAAAACGTGTCAGACTTTATAAAAGCAAACGTATCTGATAGGCTTCGAAAATTTTCAAATCTTTTTGGGATTTAAATAATTAAAAAACCCTATACTAGATGGGTAAGATATAGGTAATCCAGTTGAGACTGATTGGTAAGCTTACTGAGACGCTGGATGTGACTATTGAGACGTTGATAAGCCTGTTGAGACACTGAATGGAGAAAATGGTAAGCTTGCTGAAACTGTGGGTATGCCTCCTGAGACGCTGGGTATGCATACAAAGACGCTAGGTAAGCCTACCGAAACGCTGGGTAGGAAAAAGGCGAAACCTATTGAATAAAGAGTGGTAAGCCTATCGAGATGTTGGACAAGAAAGATGGTTAAGCCTGTTAATGCGTTGGTTAGGAAAGAGGGGTAAACCTATTGAAACGTTGGATGGGAACGATGGGTAAGCCTACTGAGACGCTGGATGGGGAAAAAATGGAAAGGATACTAACCGAGACGCTGAAGGAAGAAATGGTATCAATTGTAAAATAGAAAAATGTCATTTTATGCAATAATTGAATGAAAGGGTGAATAAAATACCTGCTGAATGGTACAGTCTCGCAGCTAAATGGAGGAGATAAACGAGTTGAGAAAAATGATGCTTGGAAAAATGAAGTTTTTCGCAGCAGAATTGTGGGAAAAGGCGAACACGGAGACATTTTACCGAGAAGCTGCATGAAAAACAGTATTCTCGCGCTTTTTGTGTAAATTCTTACAATGTTATCCCGTGCAGGTAGGACGCAGGAATAGCCGGGTTTAACACTTCCTCATGGATATAATAATAATAATGCTTGGAGGAGAGCCACAGTAAATACTAAGTTTATATATATTGTTAAAAAGAGAAAGGTTTTACTACGCTCTATTTGAATTATTGATTAGATCCCTGAAATTATCTATTAAACTTTTCTGGGGAAAGGGAGCGAGGTCTAGCTCTTGGTTCCCCCTTTTAACCATCGACTGACTTGTAAATTAGCTATCCTATACATTCATGGCTCCCCATGTGTGTGCGTGCGTGCGTGCATGCGTTTGTTTTAGTTTGTTTACGCGTGAACATAATTAATTAAATATCACTACAGAGGATTTTCCCTGGTTACCGTCTCTTCGCTTCCCCTCTGTATGTTTGAATGATTTTTTTGAACGTAAGCGATTAGCTTTACTCGCTCAACATTGGTGATGCTGTAGAGTTTTCACATCTTAGTCCCGAATGTCAGTGAAATTTGAAATTGAAGTGTTGCTGATTCACTTCTAAATGGACCAACAGGAGTGATTTACTTTCCTAAGAGCATTTATTATTAATATTATTATTATTATTATTATTATTATTATTATTATTATTATTATTATTATTATTATTATTATTATTACGTACTTATAATATTTAGGATTAAGCGATAAGCCTATACGGATCATGAAACGCATAGTAAATGAATAATAGTATATAATATATTTGGGATAGATATTAATACCTCTAACAAAAACTTGGCCCCGGTATAATTGCACCATGTCACATGATCCTTCGACTGGAACCATTCCAGTTGGAGAGGCTTTGCCATCTGCTGCTGGAACCATTCCAGCTGCTTAGGCTAAGTCACATTGCCTCTTAAGCCGGAATAATTACAGTTGCAGAAGTTGCAACACATAGCCTCGTCAGCTGGAATCATCAAAACTACAGAACCTGTATCACATAGCATCTTCAGCTCGAATCATTCCTGCTGGAGATGCCATGTGACTTAACTGGATGCTGCTATCATATTATGTCACATTCGTGAAATGTTCAAGATATATCAGCAATACTTTTTTGATAGTAAGGATAATGAAAGTCACGCAGTACACGCCATACTTTATTATCCTCAGAGCGTACGTGGTGAAGGCAAGATGTCAACAATACAGAATGTGTCGTATAAAAAGCACTTGATGAAACAGATTTTTTCTGAGGCAGCCCATTATTGCTTCTCAATACCTAACATACAATAGAAACATCTTGTCGACTTCGGAGGTGCATGTGGGCGGTGACGTTTCATTTCTGTGCAATAGATGTCGGTAATGGACTCTTGATCCAAGGAATTCAGGTTTCCTTCCATTTTTCCAGGCGCTGTATGACCCCTACGGGTTTACATAAGAAAGTACTTCTCTAACACTGCCAGTAATACCCTTTGGTATACGGAGGTTACCGTTTAGTGCTGATATATTTAAATAGCAGTATGACTACAAAGGCAATAACTATAGTTTCTGGGTCTTACAAAACCGATGAATTTTAGAATACTTTGTAATGTTCGTACAAGGGTGGGGAAGGGGGGTGCCTTGATGCTGGTGAAGGGCTCTTGAACTGGAGCTACCCTCCCTTCCATGGATCTGACCTCAGGCGTTTTATAACCCCTTATAGGTTTACCGCTTCCCTATGAGTATAATAATAAAATTAATATAATGTTAAGTAATAAAATATTATTACGAGTTAACTATGTGTTAATTCTGCTCTTGTACGGTATGTCAGCATGTTACCTTGAAATTTGAATTAAATACTCACCACTGCAGTTAATTTTCATTAATTATAATTACCAGTAACGGAACCATTATGATTTCCGTATCGCACGCGTTGATAAATTCTTTATAAAATATTTGTGTATAAAAGTTTATTTTTGTTAAACATTGGAAGAAGGGGAGAAGTTTGAAAGTACCTGTTTACAACAGTAACAAAGTTTATTTTTGCGATGGGTTTAGGGGACTCAAGTGTTACAGAAAACAATTAAACTTTGTTAGTTGAACTTTACATATGGAAAATTTTCATTTACTGCTGATTATACTTGATGTGAAGCGCTAAATCCATGTGGGTCATTCGGGACAAGGAGTTGTAAGGGCGCAATTCTCTGCTGGGTTTAGGTGAGAGTTACGTCAGTACGCCCGCGTCACGAGGTCAGCCTAGTATCAGTCTTACGGTGTTAATCATGAAACAAAGTACTGAATAAGTATTATGAACTCTGTGCCCAGCCAGCCATAACAAACCTGTTAAATGTAACAGGAATAAGTCTATTAAATATTGCCTTAAAGATACGAGAATTAGAATTTTCAGTGGATTAATGTAATTTATACAATTGTAAAAATGATGCGGTGCTGGAATGTTTTCACCACCCGAAAGTAAGTTTTTTTGACAGTTTTCTACATGTTTAGTGGAAAATGTTTTATGTGAACATGGATGTTTGTTTTATAAACAAAAAAGTATTTTCATAGGTGGCAAAGTAGAATTAGATTTGCATGTACTGGAAACGTATTATTCACCTATTAATGTACGTATAAAATTGTTATATAAACACATGGAAAATTTAAATTAAGATCACATTTATAAAACAGTTATATTTTACCATTACATATAATGGTTATTGAGTGCATCGATAACAACGTGATATATTAATTATTAAAAAAACATCCTAAGTAATAATATATTATTGTGGGGAAGAACTTGCATGTGTGAGTTTGCATTTTTATGAATAAATGTTACATGCAAAATAATATCTTAGCAAATTAAAACAAATTAATCTTAAAATTAACATATGATCATCCTCTTTTACTCTGGGATTACGGTGTAACGATTTTCTAAATGCATTTATTTCTCGTCCTCCACGGCATGCACCTCCGACGTCGCTCAGCTGTCTCCACCTTAATATTCCCTCAAATTCTGGCTGAAGATAACTCACAAGGGAAAACTTCATTTATAAATACGCTTTATATATATATATATATATATATATATATATATATATATATATATATATATATATATATATATATATATATATATATATATATATATATATATGACGTGCCGAATAGGCAGAACTTGCGATCTTGGCTTAAATAGCAACGCTCATCTTGCCATATAAGACAAGTGAAAATTTGTGTATGCAATAATTTCGCCAAAATCATTCTGAACCTAACGAAAAATATATATTCCACTGTGTTTGTTTAGTATTAAATTATTGTAAACAAATCTAAAATATATTTAGTTGGGATAGGCTAAAATAAATTGTTCTTGTTATAATAAGGTTAGGTAAGTTTTCTACGATCCTTTTGATGCAAAATTATAAATTTTTACATTAACATTAATGAAAAAAATATATGTTTAAACGTATAAGAGAAAATTTTAGAAAGGACTTAATTTTAAATGAGTTCTTGCTAATTGACCAGTTTTACATATTCGTCACATTATATATATATATATATATATATATATATATATATATATATATATATATATATATATATATATATATATATATATATATATATATATATATATATCGTGCCGAATAGGTAGAACTTTCAATTTGGTTTAAATAGCAACGCTCTTCTTGCCGAATAAAGCAAGCGAATATTTGTGTATGCAATAATTTCGCAAAAATCATTCTGATCTTAAAGAAAAAAATATGTTTTATTGTGTTTATTATTAAAATATTGTTAACTTATCTAAAATATATTTAGTTGGATTAGGCTAAATTAAATTGCGCTTGTTGTAATATGGTTAGGTAAGTTTTTTAAGGTTCTTTTGGTGCAAAAATATTAATTTTTACATTAACATAAATGAAAAAATATCTTTAAACGTATAAGAGAAATTTTTAGATTGGACTTAATTTTAAATGAGTTCTTACTAATTGACCAGTTTTTACCTATTCGGCACGACACTAATATATATATATATATATATATATATATATATATATATATATATATTTTTATGTCGTGCCGAATATGTAAAACTGGCCAATTAGCAAGAACTCATTTAAAATTAAGTCCTTCCTAAAATTTTCTCTTATATGTTTAAAGATATACATTAATGTTAATGTAAAAATTTTTAATTTTGCACCAAAAGAATCTTAGAAAACTTACCTAACCTTATTATAACAAGAACAATTTATTTTAGCCTAACCCAACTAAATATATTTTAGATTTGTTTACAATAATTTAATACTAAACAAACACAGTGAAATATATATTTTTCGTTAAGTTCAGAATGATTTTGGCGAAATTATTGCATACACAAATTTTCACTTGTCCTATATGGCAAGATGAGCGTTGCTATTTAAGCCAAGATCGCAAGTTCTGCCTATTCGGCACGACATATATATATATATATATATATTAACAATGTGCAACCCTTAACAAGGTTGATATGCACACAATATATGCTAGTGTTGCTTTGAAAGTACAAATAATAATCTTGACACTGTACATATCAACAAGGATGTGATTATAATACTTGTACTCCAACGCTGTGAGGGCCACAAAAACTTCACTGCTAGCTGGGTGTGAATTCCTCTCACGTAGCTGAGTATTCGCATCAGTTTATGCTCTCCAACCTGTATATAGCCACTATCAGCGGTAAAAAATAAGCATATTTCTTAACATTGTTTACATTGCGTTGGTCCTCGGGAAGTATATATGTATCATTATAGACATGTGTTCAAGTAACAATAATCCTATTTGGATCACAGTATGCAATATGAAAGTGAATGGTTAATAGGGGAACTTTAGAGAAGTGACTTATTATCGGTCATCTTCGCAAGTCACACTTCTAAAGTTCGTATACCATAGAGGAATATCCACGACCTTTAACTTTAAGAAACCAGATCAATCTGCACTGACAGAAATATATATAAGATAACTATAGTGACTACTTAAAGGACTTGACTTTTGAATGTTGTAACAGATGAACTGACCAGATTAATATTGCAATACAGTGAATTTTAATCTATATTTTTAAAATCTATTTAATTCTTTTACTTAGTATATGTTGTAAATTTGCCTGCACTGTTGTATGAAAACGTAAATTGGAGGTTTATGAAGGTCAAAAGTGTACATTAAAGAAGAACACTCTTGGGTAGAACGGGAGCAATAAACCGAAAAGCGGGTACTAAAGTTTTGCAAGTATCGTCACATACTGACGTTATCATATTGGACGTGAAGCAACATCATCAGTAATAATAATAATAATGGTAATTTATTTTCCAATAAGAGACGTGGACTTCTTACCTAGCCCCCAAGTACTAATACGTTGCCTGTTAACTGTAGGTTACCTGTAGCCACTCCCGAGGGTCGCTGCTCCAGTAGACCAATGCCAGATCAGACCTGGTTGCTGGTCGCCCAACTTATTCACCGCAACCCGGCTGATTAGAAACTGACTTAAGGATCCGTTCCATCGAATTCCCTCTTGAAAACAACTTTGGATTTGTTTGTAATTTCTCTTTTGCACTGACTTTAGACACGTAACTGCAAAACCTTAATAGACGCGTAATGCAGACCAAAATTTTATTTTAGACTACGTTTCGCTAATGAAGCTTTCATAAAGTTCATTTATGAACAAAACGTCGTCTAAAATAAAGAATTGCTTTCATCATGCGCCATTATACCCACTTGGGTGACCAGGTGAAAAATTCTGCGTGTAATGAGTCGTTAGGAGTACATTAACAATAAATAAGATTAACATAAAATTCTAATTTTCTCTCGTGTTTTGAATATGAAATATTCCAGAATATAAATCTAAATTGTCTGGAAGCGAAGTCGTGTTCATTATCAAACGGTTTATCAAATACATTATAATGTATGAGTAACATAAATAAACTGTATAAAACCCGACACATTGTTGATAAAAATTTCAACAGATAATATCACCAGTATGCAAATAGGAAACTCTGATATATAAACTTTTTAAAATATTCTCATAACAATAAAGTGTTTCGGTGTATTGAAATATCTGTATTAAAATTACACTAGAATGTCCTACGTCTACTTCATCACAATACGTTTTGCATGCTACTGTATGTCTCTTAAGGTAGACTAAGTCTGTAAAATGTGTTTCCTACTGACAAAAACGTTAACATACCTGAAGTGCGTATTCTACATGGCTGATGCATAACTACAGAAGACTAAGGTATGAAACCAATGAAATCTTCCTTCAGGATGTGTTTTCAGAAGGTTAAGTATGATACGGTTACATATTAAAATAACCTCATTGAAACACTACCAAAGGCATGAAGTTCCTGCTGATGTCACACCTCCCGTTGTCCGCCAGTAAACATTCGTTCTTCTTTATAAACTGATTACCTAGTAGAGATTTTAGCGTCAAAGGGTATATACACAGAAAGGTGAATATATGTATATACATCGAGAGATGTATATCTCTCAGCGTATATACCCTAAAAATTTACTTTATTCCCCCTTTTATGAATTAAAACATTCTTAAATGTTGAATTTACCAAGACTTGCAACCTTAATGACCTCCACATGCAATCGATAAGCTTGAAGCCTATCAGACTAAACTAATTTTAGCGTACAGTGGGGCAGATTTTACAGCATGAATAAGTTATTGCTGTAGGTTGTAAATCGTGTTACAGCAAGTCAAGAATAGATGAAGAAATTATACTTAATCATATTCCGGGATTTTATCTTAGAACTCTAATTCTCTTGATTACACCTCAACGAAACCTTAAATGATTGCTTGCAGACAACGGCAAAATTTCATGTATATAAAAAACCAAACCCGCGCTGGACGGTGAGGTGAACACAAATGGTTCATGAACGGGGCGAGATCAACCATTCAGAGTAAGTGATTTGTAGTTTATCCATGGTATAAACATGCTTCACTTACACACGAGGTTACAAAAGCCTTCATCTGCACACTTCACCTATGATGTATCACCCGGTGTTCCCAGAGTGAAACTGTCTTTTATGTGAGGGATTTTTCAATGAGAAATCCAGAAAACTGACTTTAAACTGTATCCATCTTAGGTGAATTTGCAAACCGAGACTAGGTCTACAGAGAAGCTGTCTAATGCATAGCTTACGCTCATGTACCATCAGTAAGTTTCCTGGAGCCACGAAGGCTGGTTGTTCCAAGAGATCTGTGGTACAAGTGTATATAATTGCGAAATCTGTTATTGCATAAAGTGCCGAATGACCTTTTGGTTCCAGCTCTCTTTGGATTTTAAACTTAATTCAAGTCGGGGAACTCGACATTCTACCATGAGTGGTAGTAATAGCCTCCCTGTAAGTCAGTATTTTTACCCTCTTCGCTGTAGTGCTTTCAGATTTTCAAGTTTTTGACTGAACTAACGTTATCTGCGGTTATCCTTTTACAAATTTCTTTATTTCTCTCAGTACACAGCAAGATTCGAACCTACACACTCTGGAACAAAGGACGTAGTACCTTCTCCTCTCCGCGAGATCCCAGATAAATATGGGCGCCTAGCCGAAGCTAAGTGATCATTTGGCGCCCCTACTTATCTGGGATCTTGCGCTGTATGACCCTTGTGGTTTAGCGCTTATTTTTTATTATAATGATAATAATTATCTGGGATCTGGCCGAGTGGAGAAGTTACTACGTACTTTGATGATGCAGAGTGTGTGGGTTCGAATCCTGCTGTGGACTGAGAGATAAGGTTTGCAAATAATTTCGCCAGCTTGCGAATTGTTAAGTGCACACACACACACACACACTTCTCCGAGGCTATGGGTCCCACAATTTACACCAGAGGTGGACCCCATCATATATATATATATATATATATATATATATATATATATATATATATATATATATATATATATAAACACTGATCTCTTGCTGAAGGAGACTCGAACCTGCGAACCTTGGAACCAGGTACGCAGTGCTATACCATTCTCACCACACTGGACCAATACCTTGGCGTCCAGCTTGCGCTAGACTTTGATCCAAGGCAGCCAGCTTTCAGGGAGAAGCCTTACAGCTTTTCATCTCATCCCCTGCATGCATCAGCCTTACTAGAGATTTTAACAATGCAAGGAATTCGCAAGAGCAGGCGAAATATAAAAATGAAAGCTGGCTGCCTTGGATCAAAGTTTAGTGCAAGCTGGACGCCAAGGTATTGGTCCAGTGTGGTGAGAATGGTATAGCACTGCGTACCTTGTTCCAAGGTTCTTAGGTTCGAGTCCCCTTCAGCCAGAGATCAGTGTTTGTGTATATTTCGCCTGCTCTTGCGAATTCCTTGCATATGTATATTATATATATATATATATATATATATATATATATATATATATATATATAGATATATGTGTGTGTGTGTGTGCGTGCGTGCGTGCGTGCGTGTGTGTGTGTGTGTGTGTGTGTGTGTGTGTGTGTGTGTGTGTGTGTGTGTGTGTGTGTGTGCTTAACAGTTCGCAAACAGGCGAAATTATTTACAAACAGGCAAGTCACAGGTGACTTACCTCTTAGTGTCTTTTTTTATTATTTGTTTATGGTTAGTTACTTGTTTCTACAGAGTTGCCTATTCTTGAATCTTGGTAGATGCAACATGTGCTTTTCTCGAACTTTTTCTAGTGTGCCTCTTAACCTCTTTAGTCCTTCATATGGCTAGGCTTAATTTCCAAAACTTATTATAATACATATTTCCGTAGGTTAGCTTAGGATTTTGTACTTTGTGTATGTTGTCCATTGGTAATTTCCTGCAGTTTTGGATACAACCTTGTTTACCTTCGGGTTGCCTGTGAAATAAAAACTCAGACATCTTAATAAGATCCAAGGTGATCTTCTGAAAAGAAATCTATGCAAAGACGCGATGGAAAAATTATTATATATTTCTGCTGCCATGTTATTTCCTGAAGAACTGTATGGAGGGCAGTGTCACTAGAAGCATTTGCGATGGACTCTTAAACTTGGCAGAGGTGCTGTTAGAGAAAACAGTGCCAAGAGGAGGGAGAAGAGCTGGGAAAGGGGACGAGGTGCCAAGGGAAATTTGCCAGCAGAGTGGCAAATGAAGATTCTGTTCACAACTGAAAGGACCTGGATTCGATTCACAGACTAGGCTAGACGTATGAGCAAGTCTCTTCACTTATTTCTCCCGTTTACCTAACAGTAAATAGGTACCTGGGTGTTAAGCGACGGTTATAGGTCACATTATAGGGAGGTGATAGTGTACCTTAGAAAGGGCTGAAATTTGAAATGAGCTGCGGTAGGATAACGCCTCCTAGCCTATAATGCAACTACGTAAAAACAAGAAAAACAAGTGTGAGAGAGGTGCACAGGGTCAAGTCAGACGCACATACAAAGAAAGGGAAATATCAGGGAGGTTGAAGACGTGGTTATTAGTTATTAAAGAGGGTGTATGCAACGTAGAGGGTGTATGCAACGTAGAGGCTGTTGTAAGCGTCGACAGGCTCCAGTGAGCTTGGGAGTGGTGCTCACATGCCAGTGAGTTGGGGCCTGCAAGGAGAGTAGAGCAAGATGAATAATAGCTCTTGAGTGTGGAAGATGGTTGGGAATACTACCTTTTTGTACTGAAGGTAGTTTACAACGATGAATAAATTATTTCTGATGTGGCATGGGAAATAACAAGGTGCAGAGGACCGCTGCGATAGTGCTCTCTCTTCAAAGAGGGTGTCATGTGCTACTTAAAGTCTATTCATCCAAGAAATTTGAGCTACCTTCTTTCCCCTTACTCTGATTAACTCTTATTAAATCCTATTTCGTAGGCGCTGTCAAATTGGAAGATTCGGTTGATATTAGTATTTTTATACTGAAAATCCTGCAGTTTTGTGTTAAATTTTTTTTTTGTGTGCGTGACGCATAAGACGGAGGTTGTGATGTAATAAACATCCAGCTGTGAGATGGTGGTAAGTGTGAGATGGTGGTAGGTGGGAGATGGTGGTAGGTGGTAGGTGTGAGGTGGTGGTATATGTGAGGTGGTATTAGATGTGAGGTGATTCTAGGTGAGAGGTGGTGGTAGGTAGGTGTGATGTGGTGGTAGTAGTGAGGTGGCGGTAGGTGATAGATGGTGGTAGGTTTAGGTTGGTGGTAGATGTGAGGTTCAGGATATTCTGGTTAGTATATGAATGTATGCACCTATTGCATATGCCAATAAAATATATTTAACATTCTCGTACATCATAATTTACAAATATTTCTTATCATTATTGATTTTAATTCCAGTTTAGGAGGGTCATCTGAACTGTGATGTCAGGACACTTCTGGAAAGACAGAGAATGCTTGAATGATGGTGAATGTGTTGTATTCTTTGGATGAAGCTTCCTTAGTGGGAGACAGGCATTGTGGTAAAAAAAATCCTCGTGGGGCGGTTTTTTTTTCCCGGTCCATAATTATTATTTTTGATAATTATATAATTAAATATTTCGGAGCTCAACAAAAGTAGTTATCGCTTGGTGTTTTGCTACTTAGTAAACACAATATATATATATATATATATATATATATATATATATATATATATATATATATATATATATATATATATATATATACTCACACGGAGAGCTGTTTATAGCTCAGTGTGTATACATTCAGAGTTTACGTTAATTAATATTTTTGGCTTAAAGTATTTTTGGCGTTAATGTTCTTGTGAAATGCAGTCGTAATGATCCACGGACAGTTGATAGGCTTCCCACCTAACAAAGTAGTACACATTCAACTCGTTCTTTAATAATTTTAATCAGGTGGAATCACTAAATTTATAGGGGATTAAAGGCATTAAAGTTCGATCTAAGGAATAAGAGGATAAGTTCAGTTCCTTAGATCAAGAGCCTCACCGGCATTGAGACGCCTTCCTCGTCGGGATTCATTTCTACAGTCTGTATTTTCTTAAGTCCTTGTGGCTTAGCGCTTCTTTTTGATTATAATAATAATAATAATGTATTTTCTTAGAATGTTTCATTGTGAGGGATTGATGATTTGGAATGAAGGTGAGTGTCCGTCTTGGAGTAGTGATGAGGGGGGTGGCGGTGCTAGTAAGTGTGGCCCAGCGTGGTCACTCAACTAACTGGGATCTTTACATTCACTTTGCTCTCCTCCATGCCAGCTATGCATTTATATGACTTTATTGTGAGATTTCCGTTTTTTTTATACTCCCTAATCTTTTTCTTGGCCACTAGTTAATACAAATCAGCTCTTACCAAAGAACGTTTTGTTCTTATTCTACATTTTATGATTATTAAATTTGAATGAATACTATCTTAATCGCTTTTTATGTTTTTTTTTCAGTAAATCGTCTTTAAAATATATTTTTGTTTACCTTCATTTTTCAAATTTTGCATCGCTTTTATTTATTTTTCTTAAAAATATATTTTTCATGATTTCTTATATTAATGACGTAGTTGAATTTTTAAATAATTTGGTTACATATCTCGCCAGACGGGAAACTCCTGTGCCCATTATTCAAGTTATGGGCATCAGGAACTAGTGACGCGTAGCATCCGTTCCTTTATTTCTTCACTTAATGTTTGTTATTAAGTTATTTTATGTTACACAAAACCAAAAGTATTAACTAGGCGGTTTGTAGCTGATGTTAATCTATTGCGCGACTAGTTACACGTTAAGATTTTAGAAGCTAACATTAATCTCTCATTGAAGGGAATTCTAGCAACTACTGCCAAGGTGGTTCTTGAATGAGCAAACAATGAGAGATTGTGAAGAGCTTTTAAAGGCAACAGGTTGTAATGACAACTTAATATTCTCCATTTCCATAGGAAATACGGTTTTCAAACCTTGTGGTTCGTCAAATAATATTTAAATGTTTGTTTTTCCTTTAACACTTGTTAGTTTTACCAAGTCGGAGCTACATTGATTCTGAAAAAAATTACCTCTTCCTGACAAAAGGATACGAGTCCTAGCTATTCTTGTAATTTCCACGCCCAGCGATATTTATAATCAGAGTTGTCTACTATTAACAGGTCATATTATATCTTTATCCACAGAAAATGATTCAAAAGCATATTGAGCCATTCTGATAGTGTTTGTTGAATTTCTGATGGCGTCAAACTCACGTGGTATTCATTACCAAAGTTTGTACAGTAGATTAATATTCATTAGTCCCATTGTTGTCATAGGTATAACTTAATTGTAGATATACAGGCTGTATTATGCTAGGGCAGGTAATGAGAAACAGTAGTCTGTATTTTTTTGTAATAATGAAAAACTTGCTGAATTTGTTTTACATGGAAATAATGTTTTTTTTTTTTAATATGGTTCCAACATGATGTTCCACAGTTATGTCATATACAGTGTTGTTACTGCAGTGTCGTAATTAATTCTTCTTAGAAACAAAATTTAATTGACTTGATGCGAAGTTTAGCTGTTTTTGATTTGTTTGCGCTTATCAGAAATGTTGATTGATTTTTGCTGGTGTTAAATATTCATTAATCTACTATGTCTACTGATTTGTGTCGGTAAAATGTTCACTGATTTGATTCTGCTTGTGTGAAATGCTCAATTATTTATTTGTGCCTGTGTGAAATTTTGATTGATTTATTTATGCTTATGTGAATTGTTCATTAATTTGTTTCTGCGTGGATGAAATTTTCATTAATTTGCCTCTTGCATGTGTGAAATGTTCATTAATTTATTTTCGTCTAGTGTGGTCTCTTTCATCCATTTGTTTATGTATAACCTATTGATGGAACAGTTAAGGCTTGTGTGACTGGTTGATGTGTTTCTGTTTGTGTGACCTGCTAATTGATTTTTCGTTTGTGTGACCTGTTTATTGATCTGTTTGCTTGACCTGTAAATTGATTTATGTTTGTGTGACTTAATTTGTTTCTGTTTGTATGACATGTTAATTACTTTGTGTTTTTGTGACCTGTTAATTTGCTTCTGCTTATGTGACCTGTTAATTGATTTAAAGATTCCTGTTATTAGTACTAAGTTTATAAACTACGGTGCGGTGTCCGAAGAATCTTAGTTATTTTTCCTTGCCGAAAATTATTTGATCTTGTACTTACATTATTGTTGTCAGGCATATCACGTGGATATTGTGTTGGTAGCCGTTCTAGAGTGAAAGTACCGGTGTGTTGGTAGCCCTTCTAGAGTGAGAGTACTGGTGTGTTGGTAGCCCTTCTAGAGTGAGAGTACCGGTGTGTTGGTAGCCCTACTAGAGAGTACTGGTGTGTTGGTAGTCCTTCTAGAGAGTACCGGTGTGTTGGTAGTTCTAGAGAGTAGTAGCCCTTCTAGAGTGAGAGTACCGGTGTGTTGGTAGCCCTTCTAGAGAGTACTGGTGTGTTGGTAGTCCTTCTAGAGAGTACCGGTGTGTTGGTAGCCCTTCTAGAGAGTACTGGTGTGTTGGTAGCCCTTCTAGAGAGTACCGGAGTGTTGGTAGCCCTACTAGAGAGTACTGGTGTGTTGGTAGCCCTTCTAGAGAGTACTGGTGTGTTGATAGTCCTTCTAGAGAGTACTGGTGTGTTGGTAGTCCTTCTAGAGTGAGGGTACTAGTGTCTTGGTAGTCCTTCTAGAGTGAGAGTACTAGTGTCTTGGTAGTCCTTCTAGAGTGAGAGTACTAGTGTCTTGGTAGGCCTTCTAGAGTGAGAGTACTAGTGTCTTGGTAGTCCTTCTAGAGAGAGAGTACTAGTGTCTTGGTAGTCCTAGAGTGAGAGTACTGGTGTCTTGGTGATCCTAGAGTGAGAGTACTGATGTCTTGGTAGTCCTTCCTTTTAGAATGAGAGTACTGGTGTGTTGGTAGACCTAACGTGGGAGTACTGGTGTGTTGATAGTCCTTCTAGAGTGAGAGTACTGGTGTGTTAGTAGACCTGGCGTGGGAGTACTGGTGTGTTGGTAGACCTGGCGTGGAAGTACTGGTGTGTTGGTAGACCTGACGTGTAAGTACTGGTGTATTGATAGGCCTGACGTGGAAGTACTGGTGTATTGGTAGACCTGACGTGGAAGTACTGGTGTATTGGTAGACCTGACGTGGAAGTACTGGTGTATTGGTAGACCTGACGTGGAAGTACTGGTGTATTGGTAGACCTGACGTGGAAGTACTGGTGTATTGGTAGACCTGACGTGGAAGTACTGGTGTATTGGTAGACCTGACGTGGAAGTACTGGTGTATTGGTAGACCTGACGTGGAAGTACTGGTGTATTGGTAGACCTGACGTGGAAGTACTGGTGTATTGGTAGACCTGACGTGGAAGTACTGGTGTATTGATAGACCTGACGTGGAAGTACTGGTGTATTGGTAGACCTGACGTGGAAGTACTGGTGTATTGGTAGACCTGACGTGGAAGTACTGGTGTATTGATAGACCTGACGTGGAAGTACTGGTGTATTGATAGACCTGACGTGGAAGTACTGGTGTATTGGTAGACCTGACGTGGAAGTACTGGTGTATTGGTAGACCTGACGTGGAAGTACTGGTGTATTGATAGACCTGACGTGGAAGTACTGGTGTATTGATAGACCTGACGTGGAAGTACTGGTGTATTGGTAGACCTGACGTGGAAGTACTGGTGTATTGGTAGACCTGACGTGGAAGTACTGGTGTATTGGTAGACCTGGCGGGGGAATACTTTGTCATGGTGTTGCTGTGGTTTCGCTGTTTGTTTAATAACATCCACTTTGGGTGTGCTTTTATCAGTGTTTTACTGCGCGTGCTCCTGTTAATTATTCCATGCCCTCCAGCCCAGAGTTTTTATTTCACGTTGTATCATCCTATTTTGTTCACGTATTTGTTATCTGCTACTTTGATAGGTATGTATTCAGTGGCTCTACTTCGTCATTCTCTTTCTTTTTACATTAATTTATATTCTTAAACGTTGACATCGTTTTTATTTTGGATATTTTTTAATTGTATTTCTAGCACCACCGCTTAACTGTTAGCTCATTAGTGTGCGTGTGCTGTCCTCTTATTGTGTAATGTAACTGTCATTATGTAACAAAATTATAACGAGGCCTGGTCATGGACCTGGCCGCGGGGGCGTTGACCCCCGGAGCAACCTTCAAGTAGGCCTAGTCAAAGTGTTTGTCATATATATATATATATATATATATATATATATATATATATATATATATATATATATATATATATATATATATATATATATATATATATATATATATATATATGAATTTTTGCGTGTCTAATTATTTGAATTTGCGAGGTGGTGGGCTATAGCTCTTGGTCTGCTTGTGGTTTTGAAAGACTGCCATTTCTTTCTTACGTAATATCTGAACGCTGTGTACAAACTTGGGTGTATATCCTCTTTATGTAATTTCCCGTATATCAATTTAACTTGTTTAGGTTTAGCGAGTGTCTTATCACTTTATTGGCATTGGACACACTAGAGAAGGTATGTGGAAAGACGTTGTAGCACTGAAATATAGCAGACCAGCATATCAGCTTCAGGGCCGTACGCGCTAAACACCTGAAACGTACGTGAGAAACACCGGAAAATCATCTCTTCCCCCCCCCCTCTTTTCCCCAAGCCTCTGACTTAGTAGTCGACAGCTCTCTTACCGCATGATTGGTCACTTACCTCTTGCCACCATCCACTTATGGCTGATCTCTTGTTCCTGTCAGCATCTCTAACTTTATAATGCACTTTTTGGGTCTAACTTGCTTTACATATATACGTCTTGCTCTCAGTACATATATACGCCAGACTGTTTACGTGTATACGTTTGACTTAAAATGCATACGTCTAACTTTACATTTATACCTCTGACTTTACATAGATACATCTGACTTTACATGTATAAGTCTGACTTTACATGTATACATCTGACTCTTTACATGTATACGTCTGATTCTTTACATGTATACATCTAACTTTATATGTATACGTTTGACTTTACATGTATACGTCTGACTTTCATCTACTTTCGTGAAATCAGTTGTACTTTATTTTTTTACTCATGAGCCTTGGGGTTGGTTTACTTCTTCTTGCGCTGACGCCTCGAGACTTCGTTGTGGTTGATCTCCGGAGGCTGGGAGTGAGAGCGGGACCTGAGGGAAGGTGCAGCTGCTGCCGTGGAGCGACTCAAGGCGTCTCTATCAGGAGTGTAGGCTCGCCTCATGCTTCCGCCCCTCATGTTGCGGCGTCCTGAGAGGGTCTCGCGATACACGAGCGGGTTCAGCATCTCCCTGCGGGAAGGAAGTGTTAGGCATAAGCAGAAATGGGGCACAAGGTAGAGAGAAAGCAGAGACATGTCTCATAGGACACAAGACGAAGAATAATCGGGAAGATATTAATTATATTAATGTAGAACATAGGAAAGAACACGCAGAAAGTTCCATGAAATATTACGGCAAGAAGAGATAGAGACGTATCACATAGAACACCATAAGAGAGCAAATAGAAAGATCTAGGAGACACTAGAGCCAGAGTAGGTAATATATATATATATATAGTAGGTTGGTAGACAGCAAGCACCCGGGGAGGTACTACCGTCCTGCCAAGTGAGCGTGAAACGAAAGCCTGTAATTGTTTTACATGATGGTAGGATTGCTGGTGTCTTTGTCTGTCTCATAAATATGGAAGATTCCAGGTACGTCTTGCTACTTCTACTTACACTTAGGTCACACTACACATACATGTACATGTTTATTTATACACACTCACCTGAGTTTTCTTTGATTTTATCTTAATAGTTCTTGGTCTTATTACTATTCCTTTTATATCCATGGGGAAGTGGAATAAGAATCTTTCCTCCGTAAGCCATGCGTGTTGTAAAAGTCAACTAAAATGCCGGGAACAATGAGCTAGTAACCCCTTTTCCTGTAATAATTACTAAAAAAATAAGAAAATTGTCAAAGTGGGAAGTCTGAATGTGCGTGGTTGTGCAAATGATAAGAAAGATAATTGTGGATGTTATGAATGGGAAGAAACTGGATGTCCTGGCTTTAAGTGAAACAAAGCTGGAGGGGGTGGGTGAGTTTCAGTGGAGAGGAATAAATGGGATTAGGTCAGGAGTTTCAAATAGAGTTAGGGCTAACGAAGGAGTAGCAATAATGTTGAAGGATAAGATATGGAAGGAAAAGAGGGACTATAAAAATATTAATTCAAGGGTTATGTGGAGTAAAATAAAGGTTGGATGTGAAAAGTGGGTTATAGTAAGCGTATATGCACCTGGAGAAGAGAGAAGTGTAGGGGAGAGAGAGAGAGATTTTGGGAAATGTTGAGTGAATGCGTGGGGAGTTTTGAACCAAGTGTGAGAATAATGGTGGTTGGGAATATCAATACTAAAGTGGGCAAAAATGTTGTGGAGGGAGTAGTAGGAGAATTTGGGGTGCCAGGGGTAAATGAAAATGGGGAGCCTTTAATTGAGCTATGTGTAGAAAGAGGTTTGGTAATAAGTAATACATATTTTATGAAGAGGAGGATAAATAAATATACAAGGTATGATATAGCACGTAATGAAAGTAGTTTGTTAGATTATATATTGGTGGATAAAAGGTTGATGGGTAGGCTCCAGGATGTACACGTTTATAGAGGAGCAACTGATATATCGGATAATTATTTAGTTGTAGCTACAGTTAGAGTAAGAGGTAGATGGGAAAAGAGGAAAATGGCAACAACAAGCAAGAGGGAGGTAAAAGTGTATAAACTAAGGGAGGAGGAAGTTCGGGTGAGATATAAGCAACTATTGGCAGAAAGGTGGGCTGGTGCAAGTAAGAGTAGTGGGGGGGTTGAAGAGGGTTGGAATAGTTTTAAAAATGCAGTATTAGAATGTGGGGCAGAAGTTTGTGGTTATAGGAGGGTGGGTGCAGGAGGAAAGAGGAGTGATTGGTGGAATGATGAAGTAAAGGGTGTGATAAAAGAGAAAAAGGTAGCTTATGAGAGGTTTTTACAAAGCAGAAGTGTTATAAGAAGAGTAGAGTATATGGAGAGTAAAAGAAAGGTGAAGAGAGTGGTGAGAGAGTGCAAAAGGAGAGCAGATGATACAGTGGGAGAGGCACTCTCAAGAAATTTTAATGAAAATAAGAAAAAAATTTGGAGTGAGTTAAACTAGTTAAGAAAGCCTAGAGAACGAATGGATTTGTCAGTTAAAACAGAGTAAGGGAGTTAGTAGATGGGGAGATGGAGGTTTTGGGTAGACAGCGAGAATGTTTTGAGGAACTTTTAAATGTCGACGAAGAAAGGGAAGCGGTAATTTCATGCATTGGCCAGGGAGGTATATCATCTTTTAAGAGTGAAGAAGAACAGGATGTGAGTGTGGGGGAGGTGCGTGAGGCATTACGTAGAATGAAAGGGGGTAAAGCAGCTGGAACTGACGGGATCATGACAGAAATGTTAAAAGCAGGCGGGGGATATAGTGTTGGAGGGGTTGGTATTTTTGTTTAATAAATGTATGAAAGAGGGGGAAGGTACCTAGGGATTGGCAGAGAGCATGTATAGTTCCTTTATATAAAGTGAAGGGGGACAAAAGAGATTGTAAAAATTGTAGAGGAATAAGTTTACTGAGTATACCAGGAAAAGTGTATGGTAGGGTTATAATTGAAAGAATTAGAGGTAAGACAGAATGTAGGATTGTGGATGAGCAAGGAGGTTTCAGAGTGGGTAGGGGATGTGTAGATCAAGTGTTTACATTGAAACATATATGTGAACAGTATTTAGATAAAGGTAGGGAAGTTTTTATTGCATTTATGGATTTAGAAAAAAAAATAAATGGAACCTGACGATCTGTTGGAGTGTGAGCAGGGTAATATTTAGTGAAGGGATTCAGGGAAACCGGTTATTTTCATATAGTCGGACTTGAGTCCTGGAAATGGTAAGTACAATGCCTGCACTCTAAAGGAGGGGTTCGGGATATTAGCAGTTTGGAGGGATATGTTGTGTCTCTTTATACGTATATGCTTCTAAACTGTTGTGTTCTGAGCACCTCTGCAAAAACAGTGATTATGTGTGAGTGAGGTGAAAGCGTTGAATGATGATGAAAGTGTTTTCTTTTTGGGTCACCCTGCCTCGGTGGGAGACGGCCGACTTGTTAAATATATATATATATATATATATATATATATATATATATATATATATATATATATATATATATATATATATAACACGAGCACGGAGAAAATAAGCAGAAAGAACTAGGGGACACGAGGCACAGAGCGAGGAGAACGAACTTTTAGAGGACAATGAAGAAAAATGTAAAGGTCACAAGGAAGAAAAGTAGAAAATATCTAAGGGCAAAGAGTCCTGATAACTTTGTTTTCTAGATTCTGCCGTCAGCATAACATTAAATATTAATTGCTTTAGGTTAGGTTATTTATTAACTTATATTTATGTATAGTTAACCGACAATAATCACATTACATAAATGCGAGGTTAAGAGAGTCGGGGATAGAGACATAGTCGTGGCGTAAATATCTGGAAATCACAGGTTGGTCCACGGTGGAGGAGAGGTTACTTAGGAGACACAATGGAGAGAGGTGGTAGGAAGATCTCCTTTAATATTTCAAGGTAGAGAGAGAGAAAAACTGCATTTTCTTCTGGCAGAGATGAGACCAGGATCACGTCACTGCAGGAAGAAGGAATGTGTTTAGAGAACCCACCTTGGAACACAGGAAAGAATTAGGACCCCCATTTTAAGAGAGAATAGGAGGATGGGACTCCCTTGTTCTGAAGCCTGAGAAGCCTCTTCTTGCTTGGCAGTTTAAGGAAGAATATAGATCCTTTCCGTGGAGGAGAAAGGAAGAGAGAATAAAGAGCGTCTCTTTAAGAGGATTGAATTATGGTTTCGAGATGAAAGGTAAAGGGAGAGAGAGAGATGCCAGTGCTTGCGTGTACTCACCTATATGTGGTTGCATGGGGTCGAGTCTCGGCTCCTGACCCCACTTCTCAACTTGCCACTTTCCAGATTCATTCCCTCCTAGCCTCGTGGACTGGATCCCACCTGCTCTTAAAGCTTTAAGATTGAGACATTTATGCAACATATGGGAATCTTTATTCAGGAAACGTTTCGCCACACAGTGGCTTCATCAGCCCAATACAAAGTAGAAAGGCGTAAGGAGAGGAGGAGTTTGAGGTAATCAGTCCCTCAGACATCGACTGGAGGGACTGATTACCTCAAACTCCTCCTCTCCTTACGCCTTTCTACTTTGTATTGGACTGATGAAGCCACTGTGTGGCGAAACGTTTCCTGAATAAAGATTCCCATATGTTGCGTAAGTGTCTCAATCTTCAACTTCTCGGTTTTTCAAACCATTCATCACACTCTTAAAGCTTACCGCCACTAATTATTCATTGATATCATTCTACTTCCCGACCTCCTTGAGACTGAAGAAATGCTTCCTGACATCCCATTGGCTTATATGTATCTTTAACTTCTAGCTTTGTCCACGAGTACCTGTTTCTCGGCCTCACACTTACAACTGTCCCATAACTGACTCATTAAATCACATGTGACTCACTCATTATTCATTATAACTTTCACTCATCTCACTCTCATAGCTCACCCTCATGACACACTCATAACTCATTAACTCATTCTCAGTCGTTATCATCGAGGAGGTTCCCAAAACTCTCTCCCTCTAAAACTGCTGTCCAGTATTTATACATTCTCGAGATATCTGGTTTGGATGTTGGCTCTGCATGTTCTCCCTCTCTCCTCTCTTTTAGCTCCTTCTCAGACACCTTGTATGCCCATCATTCTGATTGCCATTCTTGTCCCCGTCCTTGGCGTTTAGTCTTCTCTGTATCTCTTAGCCCTTTCTCCCTTCTGTCTTTCTTCACACACTGTCTTATCCCCACTTTCTCCTTTTGTCTTTTCTCACATTCTTTAAGCCATGTTGCTGAATTCTCTCTCCTTTAACGTCTTCTCAGCATCGTTCTTCCTTTCTCTCTTCACACGTTCTCTTATATTCCCTTCATAATGTCGTCCCTCAAACGTTTTAGCTTACGTTCACCATTGTGTTCCCTCCCAACTTCTCCATCATGTCGACCTTCACACATCATCTTAGCTGACATTCACCATTGTGTTCCCTCCCATTACTCTCCATCATGTCGACCTTCACACGTCATCTTAGCTGACATTCACCATTGTGTTCCCTCCCATTACTCTCCATCATGTTGACCTCCACACGTCATCTTAGCCGACAGTCACCATTGTTCGTCCTCCACACTTCATCTTAGATGACAGTCACCACTGTTCGTCCTTCACACGTCATCAATGTGTCCCCTCCCATCTTTCACCATTGCCAGCACACGCCCCCTCTCCCCACTCCTCTGGAAGACTCACTCGTCATCCTCGTCCTCCTTCTTTTTGCTGGCTTGTTCCTCCTCCTCCTCACAGTACCTCCTTGACCGCCGGCCTCTCCGGTCTCCGCCATCTTCAGATTCTCTCCTCGCTTCGTCTGCAAGGAAATAAAGTAAAATTAACAATCAACTTTTGCAAGATGTACAAGCTTACTAAAAACAGGTTTGGGAGTGTCGACGCAATATGAAGAACAAATATGTAGATAAGACACACATGTATAGTTCAAGCCATTTGTTGAGGAAACGTTTAGCCATGAGTGGCCTTTTCAGTCCTAGCTTGTTCGAAATGCTCTGCATAACCAGGAACTTTCCATGTGTACTACCAAATGTCATCCAGTTTGGTGAAAACGATGTATCTTAGGGAAGTAAATTATTATTATTATTATTATTACTATTATTATTATTGTCATCAGGACTGAAGAAGTCACTTGCGTAGAAAGCCTTCCTCAATAATTGAATTGAACTGGGCGTATGTGCTTTTATCAACACACTATCGGTATCACTGTGCCAGTTCTCCATCCATACAGGACAGGCTTTTATTGGGACAAGCTTTAGCTCAAGGTAGAGCTTTATTATGACCTGATAAAGCTCTTCTTTGAGAGAAACAGTGTCCCAGCAGAAGCTTGACCTGTATATTTTGTCTTCATAACCACAACTTTCCCTCTCCCGCATTTTATTTTAATGTTGGTTTGTATATATTAAAAAGTCTTCTTTTTTTATCATTTTTAACGTTATTGTTTTGTTTACCTTGACGCTTATTATGGGATTTCTTATGTTTGTTTCTTGAATCACAGCGTCAGAAGGATGTTGAGACTTGGGAAAGTTGTCATGAGTAGAATGTTGAGAGAGTTATGGAAGTTGATGAAAGTAGAATGTTACGGAAGTTAATGTGAGTACGGTGTTAAGAAGTTATGAGAGAAGTAAAATTTTAAGGTAGTTATGGGAGAAAATGAGTAGAAGGCTGAGAAAATTGTGGGAGGTAGCTAGAGTAGAAATGACTAGCAGAGAAGACTAGAAAACGCAAAAGGGTACGGACAGGAACGGTGACATATCTTAAGTGTAAAATCCTTTTAGAGAGACATCCGGTATGGCCTATTACTTGTGCTTATCCTCCTTATCTCGCCCTGACTCGAGAACTTACTCCAGACAAGATTCTCCTACTCAAAGACGAGTCGACAAGGTTCTACACTCTAGTGTTTATCACTACAGATGTTTTGATTAGTTGAATTAAGTCTTATTGAGGACCTATATCGAGATGGAAGAGATCTTTAATTTACCGTAACATTTCAAAGCGCATCCCTATTTACGATATTTTCTCACCTCTTCCTCTAGGATGCTACCCACAACAGCTGACTGACACCTGGTACTTATTTATTGCTAGACAAACAGAGACAGCAAGTGTAGGGAGACTTGCCCATAGTCTTCACACATCCGGAACTGAGCCTGGGTCCGTTGGTTGTGAGCCCAAAGTGCTACTACAGAGCTACGAAGCACTAATTTCATTACTCTTAAAGAAATGTGCCTCAAGGTTATGCTTAACACAGGACAAGCGTTATTACTGTGCCCTCGTAAATGTTTATAAGGTTGTATCTTCTCTGAAGTCATCCTCTGAGAGCTGCAGAGAGCCTGGTACTTGGGTCTTGATACCTACCTTGGGATGACGTGTTAAAATTAGGAAGTTGACGCTTTTGGGTCTGCCACTCGACTGGTCATAGAGGTTTAAAGATGGAACGGAAATGAAATGGAAATTGCAGACCTTGAAATAGTCGTCGTCGTATTGCAACCAAATGATGAAGCTGTTAGTGTTGACTGACGATGTATAACTTGTATAAATCAATATATATATTGTAAACTATTTGTTGCGGGTTATCTTAAACCAGTTTTGATGAAATTTTTTGTTGTGTGCTTGTTAGTGTGAATGATTGTATCATTTTTATGGAATTGTTTTAATTTAAGTGACCAATGTGTGTTTAGTAAAATGAGACAGTTTGCAGAGGAAGTCTTAATTTTGACGACGTTTCGCGCAACGTTGATGTTTATCACGTGATTATTGACATGACTGGAAGCTCAGCACTAAATGAAACGTCTTTAAAACAAAGACTTTTTTTTCAAACTTTCATTTTACTACAGTTATTAGCATCAGTTACCAGTGAAACCACTGTATATCGTTGACGGTAACTTTTATTGTCAGTAGTAGTGCTGAATGTCTTATGTAAACCGCTGAATTACTCTACATGTCAAAGTGCGTAATGAACCATATCAGAACGCTGAATGACCTATGCCAAAAAGCTTAACTGCCTTTCTGTGTCAAAGTGCTGACGTACCTCCAATGTCAGAATGCATTATAAAGCTTCCTACATTGTGACAGGCGCAAAAATCTCAACTGCGGAGCATGTACAGTAATACCCTCTGCGACTACATTATAAGAGAGCATAAGGCGTTTAAATCTTGCGCTGCTTTCTTACAGGAATTCTCCGCCCGCATTTTCTGAGGTCCTTTGTACCTCGGGGACCTTGGTAATAAACTCACCTGCAGAGAAGAAAATTAAAGAGATTACAAAACTCCTTTTACCTCGTCCTGCTTCGTTCACAGCACTGGTGCAAAAACATATGCTAGTAGCTGTTAGGACTCTGACAACGCTTTCTGGTGCATAAATACTACCTAGGGTTCATTACCTGCTATTATTAGTAGTAGTACTAGTATTAATATATGTGAAGTGCTAAGTCCGTGTGAATCATTTAGCGCAAAAAATGGTGAAATTCGATCCTCCCTCCGCTAAACGCAAGACAGAAACTCTCGAAGATTGCATCTAATTCATTACCGTTTAGGGCCTATATAGGGCATGCTAAAACTCGTATAGAACCTACTAAGGCTCAGAACCTGTTAGAACTCTGGTAGGATATGCAGGGACTCGGCCTGCTGAAGATTAAATATTGTTTTATTTTACTCAGGACCTCCTAGAACTCAGAACATGCTTGACTTAAGATTGTTTAACTCGCTGGGATTCCGAGAGCACCAGATGATAACTGAGGAAAACCTGCTGCTATTTACTCGTTTCTTTAATTATTTAATCAAATATGTTTTAATTCATTGAGTTGTGCTGCACTCTCACCTAGAATTACAAGTTGACAGCAAGTGTATATATAGGAAAAAACACACTCATGTACGCCCCCCCCACAAACACACGAGTAAACATCACACGAAATAAATGACCGGAAGAGCAGCCTATGTGAGCTTAGCAGATCTCAGCATAGCCTTCAGGTATCTCAAAAAAGAATGTTTCAGGCCTCTACACACAAAGTAGTTAGGCCCAACTTAAAATAAGCAGCATCAGGTTGGAGCCCCTACCTGGAAAGGTGTATCGGTATGCAACCAAACTAGTCCTAGAGCTAAGAAGGGTATGTTATGAAAATAAACTAAGTGAATCGAACCTGACCACCCTGGAAGAGAGGACAAGGACATAATTATGACGCATAAAATAATTGGAATAATTAATAAGGCAGATAAGGACAGAAATTTTAACAATGTTAGGCCAGTGTACAAGGGGACACAGGTGATTCAGTGTGATGTTAAAAAATACTTTTTTCAGTCTCAGGGTAATGAGAAAGTGAAATGAACCGAATGTGTGAGTGGTGGTGGCAAAGTGCTTACATAGTTTTAAGAGCAGGTATGATACAGCTGAAGAAGCCAGAAAGTAATACAGGTTAATTAAGCTTAAGAGGTGGGGCCAGGAGCTGCGGCTCGACCACTGCAAACGGAATGCATGAATGCACACATACAGAAAAGTTATAAAGTAAAATAGCTGGAACACACCGTCTTAACCAAGATAAGCATGTTCTTATAAAAAAATATAAATTTTTCTACTTTTAAGAGCGTGTAGGTCGTGAGGAAAGGCCACCGGAAGGCTATTCAGGGGCCTCGCCTGACGAGAGGACTCCAGTAAAAGCTTCCTCTGTTATACTTTCATTCCTTCCTTGTAAGAAGCTGTCCAACTTCCTGTGGGAGTACTTCATGGGTTCTAAAGCACAATATTAGAGCTCCCATCCCCTTCCCCACCAGCGTGCGCCTTAATGATTTTGATCAACAGATACAATGTAAGGTGAATTGGTGTTGTTGAAAAGTAAAAGGTCACAATGTCATGGCTAAAACAGTTGTTGTTAAAGAGTTAAAGTCATAATACCATGACGGAAATAATTGTTGTTGTTAAGTATAGATCACAATACACTGGACGAAATAATTAAAAAATAATCCCCACTTTGTAGAGAAAATTTCAAACGACCGAAACGTCGTCTAAAGTTTTCTCTCTACAGTGGATGAACGACTAGTTTATCTTCTTTTCGGGACTGGTAGTTGAAGTATCGTTAGTAGTAGTACTACTAGTAGTAGCAGCATTAGTGGCAGTTTCAACAGCAGTAATAACAGGGTAGTTCAGCTGAGTGTAGGTCAGCTGGCTGCATCTCTGTCATGATTAACATTTGAGCCTAGCAAGGCGTACTTCTCGAATCAGATGATTTGAACAACGATAACAGTAGCAGCAGCAGCAGCAGCAGCAGCGGTAGTTATTACCACTCAACCCGCATTATAACCAATATTAATACTAAAAATAATAATTTATTCTCTTTTGACACTTAAAAGCTTTACGGAAGTTAGTGCCCTTGTTCCTGCGTTTGTTTTAAGGTAAATATGATATCAATATCAACTCATTTGGAAGGTGACTCGTAGCAATATATTTATTATACATAACTTATAGATGTAAATTTAGTTAATATAAAGTCACAAACATACACAGAAAAGAATGAAGTTGGGCTATAGCTGTTGACCAGATTTTTCATTTGGACAATTATATTTTTAATGTTCATATGTTGCGAGAAATTGTAATAAACACGAGTCATTCGAAAATTAAATAATCGTTGATGCAGCAAATTAAGAATGATATAACCTTAGTGAAATTACTAACTGTATGTTGTTATTTATGCCGACTTAATCGGATAAATAACAATGTATGGTTTCCGTGTATAAAGACAAATCTTCAGTCAACGTGGGACCGGATTTACGCGTTGGTTAATGAAAAACTTGTTTAATTTTAAAGTGGCTCGATTTTTATTACACTTTCTTAGTGGTTCTACAGAGTTGATGCATTGTTTGTGTTTGTTTGTATGCCTTATTAGTCTGTAAACTAAATAATCGAATATCCCAATTGCGGTCTGATCTGTAGTTTTGTGTGGTTTCAGAAAAGAAAAGATGTCCAGGAAATTTGAAAAGCCTGAACAGTACGTGTTCAGGAGCAATAATGGGGAGAAATTCAAATTATTGGCTGTGAGTCCCCATAAGACGAATCCGCTGTGTGTGTTGGTGGTGGCCTCACACACAACCACTAGCGGAGCATACAAGAAAGACGAAGTACTGCTGCTACAGGCCCGGGCGGAGGGCGGCCTCTTACTGTCTACTCGGGTGGCTACGTCGCCCAAGCCTTTGGTTTTTCTAATATGGGACTTGGTGCCATGGGTGACGGAGCAGCGACACCAGCAGGTACACGAGCTAATCATCACTGCTACAGGAGAGAACATCTTAATCAATCAGTTCAGAGACGAGGTACTGGTACCGCAGTGTAGATTGTCTTGTGGTGTGCCAGTCACTGCGTGCGTGATGCAGAGGTGGCTACCCAGGATTGTTTACGCGGGTGGCGCCGGTGCTGGCAAGATAGATCTCATATTCAATAAAAGCAAAATTGAAATAAACAATGTCTTGCAGTTCCCGCCGTGGATGAAGGAGGATAAAAAACCATGTTTCCTCAGCATTGGCTGTGTAGAAAATAAAAGCGAGGTGCTACTGGGTGACTCGGAGGGCAAAATCTACTTGTTTGGAGTTCCTCAGTGCACAGTGGCGACGGTGGGTGAGAAGTTCACTATCTTGAGAGACATGACGGTGCCATTTCCCGTGAATGCATTAGCAGTGGCGCCTCAGGGAAGAGGACTGAGCACCTTGAAGGTAGTTGCTGTGGGGGTATCTGGAAACGCCGCCGTGCTGGAGGTGGAGCTAACGTCAGGTACTCCTTGTAGACTTAGCCACCTGTCGGAGGAGGTGCACGAGGCGGCCTGGTGTAGGCATGAGGAGCTCATTTACCTCACCACTCTCGACAACAAGTGCCAACTACACCACTGGACGACCAACATGAGCGAGGAACCCGGGAAGTGGACACCCTGGACCATTAGCTTACTAGAGGAAAATGGCGTGAAGGTGTCTTGGAGCGCCGCTGACCCGCACTGGCTCGCCTACATTACTCATGCATGCGTCTCGCTGGAAAACATGACTGAGCTCTTTTAGACTCTCCTCGGCTTTAAATTAAATAAATTACAGTATCGTTAAAACGACTTTCGCGTTAAATGAAGCAGACATTGCTTCAGACAAGTGTCCACGATAAGTGAAAAAAAAACATTGTTTCAAAGAGCTGTCCGCATTAAGTGAAGTAAACATTAGCTTGAGACTACTGTCTGAGTTAAGTGAGGTAAATATACCTTCAAACATTCAAAAGCTATCGTAGTTAAGTTAAAAATCTCTTCAATCTTCCACGTTAGTGAGGTAAATATCGCTTAAAACTTCTATCCCCATGGATCATCACGTCGGTCTCCCAGGAATGAAATATATTTATTATATTTAGGAAAGTTCTTCAAGTTGTACTCCAGGTATATATACTTGGTTGTTGCGCTTCACTTCCATGTAATTGTATTGAACAGTGTGATCGGAGCTGGCACTAGACACATTTGTTGCTTTCTGATGGCATGTGTTGTCATGACTAATGTATTGACAACCTATTTTTTTATTCCTTCTGATGGATCGAGGTTCATATTATCCTTCAAAATACTTCAGTTTGTATTATCTGATACAAAAATAATCTCAAATATTGTATTGTTTGTCATATATATACTGTTTTCTCAAGCTGTAGAATATCGTGTTCTTTTCTGATGTTTGAGTTATTTCTGCATTTGTATTATTAAGTTTTAATTAGAGCATTCCATACACATCAGTGTAAATAGAATAATGCTTTCAAAGAATACATTCATTATTGCTGTTTACATTATGGGTGCTTGTAAGATGCTTGTCACACGCCCCGGGAGACCACACATCCAGTCTGTGTTGCAAGAGCAATATGTGTGTGTGTCTGTGTAGAGGAATGACTGATTAAATAATGGATCAAAATGTTGACGCAGGAAAAAAGGTTCGTACCTTACTAGTTAGGCCCTTAATGAACTAAAAGTTGGTTTCATTTTATTGTTTTCTTTCAATAAAAGTTATGTTTATAGTCAGCATTGACTCATTTGCCTCATAGTTTTTTTTTTTTTCTGAATTTTCCGATAACATAATTGAAGACCCGGATCAAAATAGGTGACAGTGTTTGACTTTGTTGAGTAACTTATGTTAAAGCTGCATCACTCACTACCAATGTTTGCCTGTAACAAATGTGTTATTGGAGCCGTTAAGGGAATCTTAATACAAGGAATTGGAATTGTTCTTCCCTTCCTTGGATCGAACATGATTGCTTCCTATTCTCCCAAGAGCTGTATGATCTCTTCTGGCTTAGCGCTCTTCACGGAATATAATAAAAATATTGTTATATCACGTTATGTCTTTACAAACTCTTCTTTGAGGGAAACGTTGTCACAGTGAAGATTTGTTCTTGTACATGAGTGAAACGTGGGGTCTCAGTACCTAGTAAGGGACTTTACGCTCTGACCTCTCAAAGTAGATTGAAGAGCATAGCGACTCTGCCGTAGCGACGATGTGTAAGTAAAGGTGTAAGTGGGTAATGTTGGAGGCTGGTTCCTCTAACATGCTAGACGAGAGTATAGTGTGTCATGACCAGACTATCATCTTCATATGTGTCGCTCTTCAGTTGCGTATACATTACCTGAATAAAGTTGATCCTGTTTTAACTTACACCTTCATGGCAGTATATATCTGATATATGATATACTAGTGTGCTTGTATGCGATACACTTTGGTATACCCGATGTCGCTCTTTTACATGATATATTCATTTCATATTGTGCTGACACCTTATACGACTTACGAATATAATAAAACTCATATGCAATAAGCATACTCACATCATATAGGCATATACCTCTCAGTAAGTACCTTATCTGTCCCAGACTTTACATGTAAGCATAACACAAAACTGGCAGATAACTTTCACAATAGATTTATAATTATTCGTACTCAGTACACATCTCGCACGCACGGGAGATCATGTTTATATGAGATGCTCTTCCTGAGCAGCAAGACACTCCCTCTTCTATCTCCGTAATCACAATTACTGCCTCCAGAAATGCACCTCAACACGCTATCCTTCCTACTCTACTCGTATTATATATACACACACACACACACACACATATATATATATATATGTCGTGCCGAATAGGCAGAACTTGCGATCTTGGCTTAAATAGCAACGCTCATCTTGCCATATAGGACAAATGAAAATTTGTGTATGCAATAATTTCGCCAAAATCATTCTGAACCTAACGAAAAAAATATATTTGATGGTGTTTGTTTAGTACTAAATTATTGTAAACGTATTTAAAATATATTTAGTTGGGTTAAGCTAAAATAAACTGCGCTTGTTATAATAAGGTTAGGTAAGTTTTCTAAGATTCTTTTGATGCAAAATTAATATTTTTTACATTAACATTAATGAAAAAAATATATCTTTAAACGTATAAGAGAAAAATTCAGAAAGGACTTAATTTTATATGTTTTCTTGCTAATTGACCAGCTTTACATATTCGGCACGACATATATATATATATATATATATATATATATATATATATATATATATATATATATATATATATATATATATATATATATATATATATATATATATTTATTATCACACTGGCAGATTCCCACCAAGGCAGGGTGGCCCGAAAAAGAAAAACTTTCACCATCATTCACTCCATCACTGTCTTGCCAGAAGGGTGCTTTACACTACAGTTTTTAAACTGCAATATTAACACCCCTCCTTCAGAGTGCAGGCACTGTACTTCCTATCTCCAGGACTCAAGTCCGGCCTGCCGGTTTCCCTGAACCCCTTCATAAATGTTACTTTGCTCACACTCCAACAGCACGTCAAGTATTAAAAACCATTTGTCTCCATTCACTCCTATCAAACACGCTCACGCATGCCTGCTGGAAGTCCAAGCCCCTCGCACACAAAACCTCCTTTACCCCCTCCCTCCAACCTTTCCTAGGCCGACCCCTACCCCGCCTTCCTTCCACTACAGACTGATACACTCTTGAAGTCATTCTATTTCGCTCCATTCTCTCTACATGTCCGAACCACCTCAACAACCCTTCCCCAGCCCTCTGGACAACAGTTTTGGTAATCCCGCACCTCCTCCTAACTTCCAAACTACGAATTCTCTGCATTATATTCACACCACACACTGCCCTCAGACGTGACATCTCCACTGCCTCCAACCTTCTCCTCGCTGCAACATTCATCACCCATCCTTCACACCCATATAAGAGCATTGGTAAACTATACTCTCATACATTCCCCTCGTTGCCTCCAAGGACAAAGTTCTTTGTCTCCACAGACTCCTAAGTGCACCACTCACCCTTTTCCCCTCATCATTTCTATGATTCACCTCATCTTTCATAGACCCATCCGCTGACACGTCCACTCTCAAATATCTGAATACATTCACCTCCTCCATACTCTCTCCCTCCAATCTGATATCCAATCTTTCATCACCTAATCTTTTTGTTATCCTCATAACCTTACTCTTTCCTGTATTCACTTTTAATTTTCTTCTTTTGCACACCCTACCAAATTCATCCACCAATCTCTGCAACTTCTCTTCAGAATCTCCTAAGAGCACGGTGTCATCAGCAAAGAGTAACTGTGACAACTCCCACTTTATGTGTGATTCTTTATCTTTTAACTCCACGCCTCTTGCCAAGACCCTCGCATTTACTTCTCTTACAACCCCATCTATAAATATATTAAACAACCACGGTGACATCACACATCCTTGTCTAAAGCCTACTTTTACTGGGAAATAATTTCCCTCTTTCCTACATACTCTAACTTGAGCCTCACTATCCTCGTAAAAACTCTTCACTGCTTTCAGTAACCTGCCTCCTATACCATACACCTGCAACATCTGCCACATTGTTCCCCTATCCACCCTGTCATACGCCTTTTCCAAATCCATAAATGCTACAAAGACCTCTTTAGCCTTATCTAAATACTGTTCACTTATATGTTTCACTGTAAACACCTGGTCCACACACCCCCTACCTTTCCTAAAGTCTCCTTGTTCATCTGCTATCCTTTTCTCCGTCTTACTATTAATTCTTTCAATAATAACTCTACCATACACTTTACCAGGTATACTCAACAGACTTATCCCCCTATAATTTTTGCACTCTCTTTTGTCCCCTTTGCCTTTATACAAAGGAACTATGCATGCTCTCTGCCAATCCCTAGGTACCTTTCCCTCATCCAAACATTTATTAAATAATTGCACCAACCACTCCAAAACTATATCCCCACCTGCTTCTAACATTTCTATCTTTATCCCATCAATCCCGTCTGCTGTACCCCCTTTCATTTTACCTACTGCCTCAAGAACTTCCCCCACACTCACAACTGGCTCTTCCTCACTCCTACAAGATGTTATTCCTCCTTGCCCTATACACGAAATCACAGCTTCCCTATCTTCATCAACATTTAACAATTCCTCAAAATATTCCCTCCATCTTCCCAATACCTCTAACTCTCCATTTAATAACTCTCCTCTCCTATTTTTAACTGACAAATCCATTTGTTCTCTAGGCTTCCTTAACTTGTTAATCTCGCACCAAAACTTTTTCTTATTTTCAACAAAATTTGTTGATAACATCTCACCCACTCTCTCATTTGCTCTCTTTTTACATTGCTTCACCACTCTCTTAACCTCTCTCTTTTTCTCCATATACTCTTCCCTCCTTGCATCACTTCTACTTTGTAAAAACTTCTCATATGCTAACTTTTTCTCCCTTACTACTCTCTTTACATCATCATTCCACCAATCGCTCCTCTTCCCTCCCGCACCCACTTTCCTGTAACCACAAACTTCTGCTGAACACTCTAACATTACATTTTTAAACCTACCCCATACCTCTTCGACCCCATTGCCTATGCTCTCATTAGCCCATCTATCCTCCAATAGCTGTTTATATCTTACCCTAACTGCCTCCTCTTTTAGTTTATAAACCTTCACCTCTCTCTTCCCTGATGCTTCTATTCTCCTTGTATCCCATCTACCTTTTACTCTCAGTGTAGCTACAACTAGAAAGTGATTTGATATATCTGTGGCCCCTCTATAAACATGTACATCCTGAAATCTACTCAACAGTCTTTTATCTACCAATACATAATCCAACAAACTACTGTCATTTCGCCCTACATCATATCTTGTATACTTATTTATCCTCTTTTTCTTAAAATATGTATTACCTATAACTAAACCCCTTTCTGTACAAAGTTCAATCAAAGGGCTCCCATTATCATTTACACCTGGCACCCCAAACTTACCTACCACACCCTCTCTAAAAGTTTCTCCTACTTTAGCATTCAGGTCCCCTACCACAATTACTCTCTCACTTGGTTCAAAGGCTCCTATACATTCACTTAACATATCCCAAACTCTCTCTCTCTCCTCTACATTCCTCTCTTCTCCAGGTGCATACACGCTTATTATGACCCACTTTTCGCATCCAACCTTTACTTTAATCCACATAATTCTTGAATTTACACATTCATATTCTCTTTTCTCCTTCCATAACTGATCCTTCAACATTACTGCTACCCCTTCCTTAGCTCTAACTCTCTCAGATACTCCAGATTTAATCCCATTTATTTCCCCCCACCGAAACTCCCCTACCCCCTTCAGCTTTGTTTCGCTTAGGGCCAGGACATCCAACTTCTTTTCATTCATAACATCAGCAATCATCTGTTTCTTGTCATCCGCACTACATCCACGCACATTCAAGCATCCCAGTTTTATAAAGTTTTTCTTCTTCTCTTTTTTAGTAAATGTCTACAGGAGAAGGGGTTACTAGCCCATTGCTCCCGGCATTTTAGTCGCCTCATACGACACGCATGGCTTACGGAGGAAAGATTCTTTTCCACTTCCCCATGGACAATTGAAGAAATAAAGAAGAACAAGAGCTATTTAGAAAAAGGAGAAAAACCTAGATGTATGTATATATATATATATGCATGTGCGTGTCTGTGAAGTGTGACCAAAGGGTAAGTAGGAGTAGCAAGATATCCCTGTTATCTAGCGTGTTTATGAGACAGAAAGAGAAACCAGCAATCCTACCATCATGCAAAACAGTTACAGGTTTCTGTTTCACAGTCATCTGGCAGGACGGTAGTACCTCCCTGGGCGGTTGCTGTCTACCAACCTACTACCTAAAACTATAGGTAGGAAGCCATCTCCTGCTATTTTCCGGGACTTCCGTACTGGCCAGAGGCATAGTACGGCAGCTGCTCCGGTTGGGGAGTGGGAGGGGCGGCTTCAGTCGTCGCCCATATATATATACATACATACATATATACATCCTAGGTAGTAGGTTGGTAGACAGCAACCGCCCAGGGAGGTACTACCGTCTTGCCAAGTGAGTGTAAAACGAAAGCCTGTAATTGTTTTACATGTTGGTAGGATTGCTGGTGTCCTTTTTTCTGTCTCATAAACATGCAAGATTTCAGGTACGTCTTCCTACTTCTACTTACACTTAGGTCACACTACACATACATGTACAAGCATATACACACACACACACACACCCCTCTGGGTTTTCTGCTATTTTCTTTCTAGTTGTTGTTCTTGTTTATTTCCTCTTATCTCCATGGAGAAGTGGAACAGAATTCTTCCTCCGTAAACCATGCGTGTTGTAAGAGGCGACTAAAATGCCGGGAGCAAGGGGCTAGTAACCCCTTCTCCTGTATATATTACTAAATGTAAAAGGAGAAACTTTCGTTTTTCCTTTTACACGGGATACGGCCAGTGTGTTGAAAGAAACATACATACATACATATAAAGATACTTGATGGGTTTGGAGAGTGTTAAAAGGAAGAACCGCAGGAAGGGAAAGAGTAGCGAGTGACATGTTAAGAAGGAACACGAGGGGCATTAAGGCAATCGGGATCTCCCTGTAGCCTTCACCTGAATATTCTTTGAGAGCGTGTGTCATCCATCACAAGTTTTGCTGACGATGAGACGTCGTTAACGCCTCCGTTGCCTCAGCAGCAACATAAATCGTACATTGTATGTATATTAAAGCTTTAATAAATATCCCAGTATTTTACTGGAGGATTTAGTGTGAAGAGACACATAAATGTTGCATTTTATTGTATACATACTTCCAAAGTGGAGGATGTTGCCGTTTGGAAGTGAAGCAGTGACTTCCGTTTACCATTAGTTTATAACTATGATTGGCTCCTCTGAGGTAACACTGGTCTAGAACTCTCACCCACGCAGCCACCAACTACTGTACTGTTGGCTTTAGTGTGGACAATTCATTTTGAAGTATATGACACATACGATGACACTTAGCAATAGTAAGTTTGAAGACTACGTAACTTGTACAACATGTTACACTTAAGTGAAGTCGGTGCACCACACAAACACCAGACACATTCTGTAACTTCAGTTTCTCATGATAGTAGAGAGTATAATAATACCCAAATTATGGTTTAAAGAACATCTTTCTTGGATGCACTTTAGTTCTGGGACTTTGATCTACCTTTACCTTTTAAGAGTTTCGAGAGTTTCACTACTCTTGGAGCCCAGTCATGGGCCAAGTTCGTCTGGGGCTTCCCTGGTCAACCAGGTTGTTGCTGCTGGAGGCCCGCTGCTCCAAATATCCATCACAGCCTGGTTGATCTGATGTTACGCCCTTTTTTAAAGGGTCAGTTGTTTAATGTATAATTTCGGCTTTTTCACTTAATATTACATTATTGGTATCCTTATTAGTAACTAAAATAATGATGCTTTCCTTTATAATATTATCCGGCCATAAATTGTTCAGCTTTGTACATAGGTAGAATGTTTAAATGTTCTAAACTGCTGGTGCAGCATGGTTAAGCACAGGTAGACAGTTTGAGCTACTCAACCCCTGCTCAGAGTTAAGGTTGGCTGGTAAAACCTTACCTTTGTTCATTTCTCACCTTCCACTAGTCGAGGAAGTGTCTAGTGGAGAATCTGGCTTTAGTCACACTACACTTCCCCAGAAGTTACCAGTAATTTTGGAAGACCTTGACTAGGGTATATCTCGGTCTGAGAAGGCCGTGTAGAAACTCTTGAAGAAATTAGGAATAAGTGATCGAGTCTTGTTAATGAGGAATGGCCCCCGAGGAAGAACTCGGTTATTTGCGTCAGTGTGGCGTTTAGGCCTGTAAATGCCTGTGTCTGTACATATATTTATATATCTTTTGACTCCTCGTGAAGGAGGCTAGAAACTCTAGAGGAAGTTGCAAATATTTAACGTATTATAATTGATGTGATAATAATATATGTTTTGCTGATAGTGATTACGATAATAGAAGTTCTGCTTTAAAGGTTGAATTATTTAATTCATATTAGAAACTTTAAGTGATTATTAACACTGTTAATAAAACAAGTAGAAACCTAACAAATTCCTTTTTTGTGAGTGAACCTTGTGTATGATGACCCTTAGTGAGTGAACTCTGTGTATGATGACCCTTAGTGAGTGAACCCTGTGTATGATGACCCTTAGTGAGTGAACTCTGTGTATGATGACCCTTAGTGAGTGAACTCTGTGTATGATGACCCTTAGTGAGTGAACTCTGTGTATGATGACCCTTAGTGAGTGAACCCTGTGTATGATGACCCTTAGTGAGTGAACTCTGTGTATGATGACCCTTAGTGAGTGAACTCTGTGTATGATGACCCTTAGTGAGTGAACCCTGTGTATGATGACCCTTAGTGAGTGAACTCTGTGTATGATGACCCTTAGTGAGTGAACTCTGTGTATGATGACCCTTAGTGAGTGAACCCTGTGTATGATGACCCTTAGTGAGTGAACTCTGTGTATGATGACCCTTAGTGAGTGAACTCTGTGTATGATGACCCTTAGTGAGTGAACTCTGTGTATGATGACCCTTAGTGAGTGAACCCTGTGTATGATGACCCTTAGTGAGTGAACCCTGTGTATGATGACCCTTAGTGAGTGAACCCTGTGTATGATGACCCTTAGTGAGTGAACTCTGTGTATGATGACCCTTAGTGAGTGAACCCTGTGTATGATGACCCTTAGTGAGTGAACTCTGTGTATGATGACCCTTAGTGAGTGAACTCTGTGTATGATGACCCTTAGTGAGTGAACCCTGTGTATGATGACCCTTAGTGAGTGAACTCTGTGTATGATGACCCTTAGTGAGTGAACTCTGTGTATGATGACCCTTAGTGAGTGAACTCTGTGTATGATGACCCTTAGACGAGATAATTCTGTTCTCTATGAATTTGTTACGAGAAGCATTATAACGAAGTGGTCTACAGGATGTGTTCGTAACATCTGGCTCCTGGTGAAGATACTTGTCCAGTTTCCTTTTGAAGGCTTCTACACTTGTTCCAGCCGTGTTTCTGATATCTTCTGGTAAGATGTTGAATAGTCTGGGACCCCTTATTGTCCCCACCGCACCCCTGCTCCTCACTGGGTTTATTTTGCACTTCCTCCCAAATCTCTCACTTCAGTATGTTATGGCAGTGTGCAGATTTGGGACCAGGCCCTCGAGTACTTTCCAGGTATATATTATCATGTATCTTTCTCTCCTTCCGCTCCAATGAGTACATGTTTCAAGACTTTAAGGCATTCCCAGTAATTTAGGTGCTTTACTGGCTCAGATAGTGACCAAGGTTCCAGAACTGAAATGTATCCAATGATGTATTTTCATTCATTAAGGGTGTCCCATAGCCTTGTGGACAACGCTCTAGCTTCATACAGTGTCCATGGTTCGATCCCCGGCAGCGGTGGAAACCTTGGGCGTGTTTCCTTACACTTGTCCCTGTTCACCTAACAAGCAGGTAGGTACCTGGATGTTAGTTGACTGGTGTGGGTTGCGTCCTGGGGGACAAGATATAAAGACCACAATGAAAATAAGACAGTCCTCGATGACACACTGACTTTCTTGGGTTATCCTGGGTAGCTAACCCCCCGGGGTTAAAAATCCCAACAAATTCTTAAGTCTCTCATTTACCAGAAAGCGGTAAATGCATGAAGGTGGTCAAACAATGCCTGAGGAATTGGAGAAGTGTTATTATTATATTTGTGTAGGGCAAGTAGTGGAGGGTAAGTCCCATCTCCGATGATACGGACCAGCAACTCTGGCAGCCAGCCAGACTAAGACACAATATTATTGGATGATGGTAAGGGCAATTATATTTTATCCTAGGAAGGGGAGAATAACTCTGATTCCTTGGATCAAGAGCTATTCGCTAGCATTAAGACACCTTTTCCCCTTGAATGATTATATTAAAAAATAAATTCTCTACAAACAAATAATACCTTCATTATTGCGTATATTCCTGGCATTAATCGGCGGAACAAATGCACATATGTGCAGCTATTACTAGTATATATATTCCCCTCACCA
Source organism: Cherax quadricarinatus (assembly GCF_038502225.1). Lineage (NCBI taxonomy): Eukaryota > Metazoa > Arthropoda > Malacostraca > Decapoda > Parastacidae > Cherax > Cherax quadricarinatus. The sequence goes on along the minus strand of NC_091371.1, from coordinate 17,874,604 downwards.
TCTGTTTGAAATTCACCAGCCAGTATGTGAAACAAATATTTAGCGAGAGAGCTAAACTTCCGTCAGGTGTCCGCTTGTGGATTGTTTTTATATTCGGAAGCTGGCTAAAAAAATGTGCAGTTTTGGCAGGTATGCTTCTCTATATTCAATAGTTGTCTAGCTTTCTCCATTGTACGTTTTAAGCTTTCTCCAGTGTATATGTAGCTCTGTCCAGTGTGTTTGTAGCGTATGCTTGTAGCTGTCTTCAGTGTATATGTAGCTTTCTCGTGTGTGTGTGTGTGTGCGTGTGTGTAGGATTTCCGCTCATATGTGTAGACTTTTTTAGTATGCACATACGTAAGCTTGACCAGTGTATACAAGTGTAGGCCTGACTTGTCGGTTTAGAAAACCGGTGAAAGAGGGCCTGATTACCTACAACTCTTCTACTAATTTTCTCTGTATTGGACTGAAGAAGCAACTGGCTGGCAGAATATATGTCCTCAAATGCTACATAAATGTCTAATTTCTTTGCATGCACATGTTTTGATTTTCTCATTTCAGTGTTCTGCCAAATTTTCCAAAAATTCACTATTTCCAGTATTTGCGTTTACAACTAAATTACTTAAATTAATATTTAAGAAAAAAAAGGCGCTTTAGTTCCCTTTGTCTCACCACAGACACACACCGAGGAATACTTGACGATATCTTTATTGCCCTACTGAAGTCTCTCGGCTCTGGCTGACAGTTTATAATAATGTAATTCAGTGTATGTAACTAATCTGTCCTATTGAAGCGTCTCAGCACCGGCCGAGAGTTTGTAATAGTGTAATTCTGTTTATGTAACCCATCCTGTGTGATGGAATGTGAGACGGGGGGGGGGGGGGAGGAAGTAGTTTTTCTTTCCATTGTGTAACTGTCATATATAAATAGGGTAATAGCACATTGCTGCTGTATCAGTTTTCCTAAATAAAATATGTACAGACAGAGGAGGTACCAAGAGGATTTTAGCGGTAGAACACTAGGATTAGTATCAGGAGGAAGTCGTAATCGCTACAACTATTGCAGGCTTTGAAGAATTATATAAATATCCAAGATAAGGCACCACTACTTCAGCATCACTCTTATAGCCATAAACGGGATAATACACATATTCACATATAATAATATGCAAGGAATCAACAATCGCGTGATTGCGAATATATAAACATACCACAGTGAAAATAAGGAAATTACCTGAACGCTTTCGTGTGCTTATACACATCTTCAGAGGTTAGGTTAGGGTAGGTTCGTCAGGAAACAGAACAAGTGTTTCCTGACGCGGGTCTTAGTCAGATGATGACCCGCCGTTGGAGCTTTTGGTCATCTGACCGAGGCCTTCGACTGGCTTACCGGTCCACCCCTTTAAAAATTATGGTTAGTTATAACCATTTAGTTATTATATATCTTAAGAGGAATTGAAAGGAGAGTCAAGAGAAGCACATATATGTTAAACACTGAGGCATTACAGTATGTATTGCAGAGCATGGCAAGCCAGATTATTATAATCATAACTAAGCACTAAGCCCACAAGGGTCATACAGCTCTGCCGGGAAGCCGGAGCTGTCTCGAACAAGCAAATACAAATAATTGCGCATGTGTACACACAAACTGGCTAGTCATAATTTATATCAGGAAACTGCTCGCTCAGTTTAAGTGGATGTCAAGCAAGATTTAGTCGTACCGAAGCAATTGATGGTGAAGCTCTCTTGGATAATAATACCAACTAGGTATTCAGCAAGAATTACTTAATGCATGGTTATAGATAGGGCAGAACCACACGACATATATATATATATATATATATATATATATATATATATATATATATATATATATATATATATATATATATATATGTCGTGCCGAATATGCAAAACTGGTCAGTTAGCAAGAACTCATTTAAAATTAAGTCCTTTCTAAAATTTTCTCTTATACGTTTAAATATATATTTTTTCATTAATGTTGATGTAAAAATTTATAATTTTGTACCAAAAGGAACTTAGAAAACTTACCTAACCTTATTATAACAAGAACAATTTATTTTAGCCTAACCCAACTAAATACATTTTAGATTTGTTTACAATAATTTAATATTAAACAAACACAGTGAAATATATTTTTTTCGTTAGGTTCAGAATGATTTTGGCGAAATTATTGCATACACAAATTTTCACTTGTCCTATATGACAAGATGAGCGTTGCTATTTAAGCCAAGATCGCAAGTTCTGCCTATTCGGCACGACATATATATATATATATATATATATATATATATATATATATATATATATATATATATATATATTCTCAGCGTATATATACTGAGAATTCTTCAATCCCTGTTTTAGGGATTTATAGTATTTTTGTTTGTCACTGAAAAGGTTAGGTGCAGCCTTAATGACCCTAGTGTAGTCGACAGGCTTGAAACCCCACTAACCAGTTTTAACCATGGGCATATTCACAGCGTATATACACTCGTGTTGTGTACCATTAGTGTGTGTACACTAGTGAGGTGTATATAGTGTATATACACTAGTGAGTTTTAAACATTAATGAACATTATAGACTCCTTAAAAACTTAGGGTGAAATACGCATTAAGCCTCCCCATTACCTTTATAATAATAATAATAATAATAATAATATTTCTATAAGTAAATTCTCTACAGCAAGACAATAAAGATTCATAAATTACGTAGTCAGGAAACTGCAAGTTATGTCCTCATTAACTTTCAGATTTTTTGCTACCGTAGTGAAACAATATCGTTCAGCGACGGCAAACCAGCACGTAAATTACCTGCAAATTCTCATACACATTCGCATTACAAAAGACGGAAAGAATAAGCAAGGGAATTTACCGAGCTTGGTAGCTTGCCATCAGGAGTTTAAGGAAGGTTGTTTTACTTTTCTCCAAGTCCCTTTTGCTGAAGGTTTAATGGAAACTGTTTTATGCGACAGTCCACGCCTTGACGGCTTTCCACGGAGCACTGTTTGTCTTGAGGTCAGGTCATTACATGCTGCTGGAGAGTTAGTCTTCTTGCTGAAAGTCAGGTCATTATATGTTGTAGAAGCCGTAGTCTGCCTCATCAAGTCAGGTTATCAGATGCTGCAAGTGAGCTTAACTCCACAGTTGCTACTCACTTGCCAGGATATAATTATACTCCTACTTTTTAAAGGGTTGGACCGGTAAGCCAGTGGAAGGCCTCTGTCAGACGACCGAAAGCTCCAGCTACGGGTCATCATATGACTAAGACCCGCGTCAGAAAAGACTTTTCCTGTTTCTTGAGAAACCTTACCTAACCTGACCTAACGTTGCCAAGACAACACAAGTTAAGGTTTCTTAGGGTTACATATTCTTTCATTGTCCTATTGATTAACTCACATTTTTGATCAGTATCTAGTGGCCTGTGGGGAAAGACATTCAGGCAGTCAAGACATTTATTGAATGAGACGTTTCGCCACTTGTGACTATCAGTCATTTATAAATCATTATTACTGATAAAGCTACCAGTGGCGAGACTCCTCCTTTAATAAGTGTATATTATATATATATATATATATATATATATATATATATATATATATATATATATATATATATATATATATATATATATATATATATATATATATATATATATATATATGCAATAAGATCACAGTAAACAGGTGATTTCAGAATATGCAAAACAACCACTCTGAAAGAATAGAGAAATTCCAAGCGCTTTCGTGACTACTCACATTATCAAGGAACATAGTTCCTTGATAATGTGAGTAGTCACGAAAGCGCTTGGAATTTCTCTATTCTTTCAGAGTGGTTGTTTTGCATATTCTGAAATCATCTGTTTACTGTGATCTTATTGCATATATATATATATATATATATATATATATATATATATATATATATATATATATATATATATATATATATATATATATATATATATATATATATATACATTTACATTGTATCATGCTGAAAAAAAGAATCTTTAATCTTTTAATCTTTAAAAGAATTTTCACCTGTTTATTTGGTAAAGCGATCGATGATTTTTAGGCCAAGGCTTAACAGTGTCTGAGAGTAAATATTTTTTTTGTAAGAAGTACTGAGGGTGGATCTGGCGGCCACAGTAGCTCGAGCTTACCCATCAAATTATTAGGGAACATATATCAAAATGTTCACAACCCAGAACTTGCACTTCATCACTGGAGGGTGAAGACCCCAACTGATACTCACACTATATTATAACATCAAGCACAACACTACAAAATTATATTATAGCATTAAACACAACACTGCAAGATTATATCATCAAGCACAACAATACAAGAGCTTTATGGTTATATTATAATTCTTGTATCGGTGTCGGGAGACCAGGATATATACTGGGACGGGAGACCAGGATGTATGCTGGGACGGGAGACCAGGATATATACTGGGACGGGAGACCAGGATATATACTGGGACGGGAGACCAGGATATATACTGGGACGGGAGACCAGGATATATACTGGGACGGGAGACCAGGATATATACTGAGACGGGAGACCAGGATATATACTGGGACGGGAGACCAGGATGTATGCTGGGACGGGAGACCAGGATATATACTGGGACGGGAGACCAGGATATATACTGGGACGGGAGACCAGGATATATACTGGGACGGGAGACCAGGATATATACTGGGACGGGAGACCAGGATATATACTGGGACGGGAGACCAGGATATATACTGAGACGGGAGACCAGGATATATGCTGGGACGGGAGACCAGGATATATACTGGGACGGGAGACCAGGATATGTCCTGGGACGGGGACAGGATATATACTTGGTCGGGAGACCAGGATATATACTGGGACGGGAGACCAGGATGTATACTGGGACGGGAGACCAGGATATATACTGGGACGGGAGACCAGGATATATACTGGGACGGGAGACCAGGATATATACTGGGACGGGAGACCAGGATATATACTGGGACGGGAGACCAGGATATATACTGAGACGGGAGACCAGGATATATGCTGGGACGGGAGACCAGGATATATACTGGGACGGGAGACCAGGATATGTCCTGGGACGGGAGACCAGGATATATACTGGGACGGGAGACCAGGATGTATACTGGGACGGGAGACCAGGATATATACTGGGACGGGAGACCAGGATATATACTGGGACGGGAGACCAGGATATATACTGGGACGGGAGACCAGGATATATACTGAGACGGGAGACCAGGATATATGCTGGGACGGGAGACCAGGATATATACTGGGACGGGAGACCAGGATATGTCCTGGGACGGGAGACCAGGATATATACTGTTATGGGAGATCTGGGATACTTCCATGACTTTATCATGCTGGAACTCTGTATTTCTGACTTGGTTCCTAAAGTTAATTGCTCTCAGATAGAGGGTAATTTTCATCTGTTGTTAAACCTCCAACAACCTTAAACCCAATATTATTTTTTTCGTGTAAAACATTCATATATGTGTAGACGGGTCACCTGAACATTTATATGTGTAGACGGGTCACCTGAACATTAATATATGTGTAGACGGGTCACCTGAACATTCATATATGTGTAGACGGGTCACCTGAACATTAATATATGTGTAGACGGGTCACCTGAACATTAATATATGTGTAGACGGGTCACCTGAACATTAATATATGTGTAGACGGGTCACCTGAACATTTACTTCTCTACTAACAAAAACGGTGCAGTTAAATTATGCAAATCTTTAGGTAAATTTTATAAATTATGTAAATTTTGGAAGGTTAGGATACATTGCTATGTTAATTTTGCTCAAAAATTAAAAATTAGAAAAAATGCATTAACTATATTTTTAAAGAAGTTGTATAATTTTTTGAAAGGTCTAATTACGTTCTTACGTTAATTTTTGGTCTAAAATTAAAAAAAATGATCGAATAAAAAATCTGCATAAACTTGATTCCATTATTTTTCGTGGGTTCAACTGCAGGTGATCTAGAGATTTCGAGTTGGCAGGTGGATTTCGAGTTGGCAGGTGGATTTCGAGTTGGCAGGTGGATTTCGAGTTGGCAGGTGGATTTCGTTAATTTTTGGTGATCGAATAAAAAATCTGCACTTGATTCCATTATTTTTCGTGGGTTCAACTGCAGGTGATCTAGAGATCTCAAGTTGGCAGGTGGATCTCAAGTTCAGGTGGATCTCAAGTTGGCAGGTGGATCTCAATTTTTGGTTGGCAGGTGGATCTCAAGTTGGCAGGTGGATTTCAAGTTGGCAGGTGGATCTCAAGTTGGCAGGTGGATCTCAAGTTGGCAGGTGGATCTCAAGTTGGCAGGTGGATCTCAAGTTGGCAGGTGGATCTCAAGTTGGCAGGTGGATCTCAAGTTGGCAGGTGGATCTCAAGTTGGCAGGTGGAAATAATAGAAGTAGTCTCTGAGAGTTAAAGCCCCTTCTCTTATTAGGGAAATTTGCGTGGGCTGCAGGAGCTCCTCGGGAAGAAGGCAACCATTACCCAGATGACTGACAAAGCCTCGCCCCTCGGGTAAATCCTGATGTATACCAGTGTCTTAGTGGCTCAGGTGCTGCTGCTGCTGGCACTGCTGCTGCTTCTGGCACTGCTGCTGCTGCTGCTGTTCCTGCTACTATTGCTGATGTTGCTGTTGCACCTATCGCTACTACTGCTGATACTACTGTTGCACCTATCGCTAGTACTGCTGATACTTCAGTTGCACCTATCGCTACTACTGCTGCTGCACCTACTGCTGCTGCTCCTACTGCTACTACTACTATTGATGCTACTGGTGGTCGTAGAGTTAGTGATAGTGGTGCTACTACTACGGTTGTTGCTGCTTCTGGTGATGCTTCTACTGCCGCAGTAGTATAAACAGTTTGGCTGTGACTGTCTTATACTTATGGTCGGGTACATAAGGGGGGTCTTAAGGTTGAGTGTGGTTATAACGAGGTCTCGTGTAGTCTTGGTCAGGTTGTATGTGGTTTTAATCAAAACCTATAGTGTAGTTTATTAGGGTGGCTAGTAGCTCAGTGGTAGAGGGTTCAGCTATCAAGCTAATGGTACCAGGTTCAACTCCCGGGCTGGACAAGATGTGCGGGAGAGTACCGACACCTACTACTTATGTTCACTTATTAATAAGTATATATAAGTTAGTCAGCTGTTGTAAATCGCATCCTGGGGAAGAATCTCAGTGAAAATAAACCATTCTACTTGGCTTCCACAGCGCTGTATGACCCTGGTGGGTTTAGTGCTTAGTTTTGATAATAATAATAATAATTATTGGCTCCCATGGGTTATCATTATCCATGGCTGGTAGACAGTGACAAATTCCGACAAACTGGGATAAACACACAAGTTGCAGAGGATAATTTTAACGCAACATTTCTCCCAAGGTTTTATCGAGTACTCGATAAAGCCTAGCCTTTGGCGAAACATCGTATTAAAAGAATGCTATATTAGCCGCATCTTTATCCTCCTTACCCATGGTTAATATACCTCGTAAGTAAAATTACACTAATAACGTCTATTTCTAGTATAGTATCCCCTCAAGGAAGGTTCCTTGATGTTGGTGAGGGGCTCTTGATTTAGGGAATTGGATCTGTGCTCCAGTTCCCCGAATTAAGCTTGAATGCCTTCCACATCCCCCCCCCCCAGGCGCTGTATAATCCTCCGGGTTTAGCGCTTCCCCCTTGATTATAATAATAATAATAATAATAGTAATAATCTAGTATAGTATGTCTGGTTGTATCTTCCAAGATATTAGCTATTATGCTAATGCACTGTACGCTTAAAAAAAGTTCACTACGTAACAGTAACGGGATTGCTGTTACCAAGTTGGGTGTAACAAAATGTAAACTAAACAAGCTTGTGAATGGCAAGAAGTGAGCAGACTTTCAGACTCGCCTGAAGAACCTTCTTGCAACTTGCTAAAAAATGTTGCAAAGAGGAAGACTTAATTTGGGTTAAGTTAGTTAGAACAATTCAAACTGTTGGTGAAAGAGCGAGTGTAAATAATGATATCTTACCTCTTATTAATTAAGTTTTAAAAATGTTGATTACTGTCTAAGAGGGAAATATGTCAGTAAGATGATGAATATGATATGTGCAACACTGACTGTGTCTCTCTCTCTCTCTCTCTCTCTCTCTCTCTCTCTCTCTCTCTCTCTCTCTCTCTCTCTCTCTCTCTCTCTCTCTCTCTCTCTCTCTCCAATTACCGTTCTTCACTTATGGAACCCTTCATGGAGAGGGGGGGGGGATGTGCCTCGACATTGAACAGTTTTTATCCAAGGAATTGTGCTGCCATCCCTTTCCTCGTACCACAACTAATTACTTCCCATTCCAAAAGTTCTGTATGTTAACCCTCATGGGTTTAGCTCTCCCTGATGACTACAGTAAAAAATTTCACATTTATTGAACGTAAATATCTTAATAACCATTATCAAGGCTAATGCAGAGGAAATATGTATTAAAGGTTAAATGGAATTGTTATTTTAAGCTTAGTCGTAGGTATTGAGTAAAAGGCTTTACAGTGCTAAAGGTATCTCTTATTTTGTTCATATTAACCTTGTCTAAAGGAGGAGAGGTTGGTTCACTTGGCCAGAAACACCCACTTAGGAGAGGAACCTAATGACGACGTTCCAGTCCCTCCTGGACCATTGTCAAGTCGCAACTCGGGCGAGAAATGTGGAAATCACAAGAAAATAATGTTAAGGCTCCGAGTAAGAAGGGGGGGGGGTAGTAGTGGTAGGAATAGTAGTACGTATTAGGAAGAATAGTAGTAGTAAGAATAGTGGTGGTGTTGGTAGACGTAGAATTAGCAGCGGTAATAGTAGTAATGTCGATAGTTTAACTTTTTTTTGTACAAGATAAAGTTAAACATTTAGCTTTTTTCTTGACTTCGAGAAATTGTCTTGAGTTTTTCAAGCTATAATAAATATAGACATGATTTAACTCGTAGGAAAAAATAGCCAGATTAGCATAAAGTAATTCACCTCTGGCAATTCTGCTCTTCTAAGTCTCGGGTCATTTACCAGCTGAGCTTACCCTCTCGCCTTTCCTTCATATTGCTTCCTCCTCCCCATCCTCCTTCCTTCCTTCTACCCAAACACCCTAACTCCTCCCTCTTTCTTTGTCTCCCCGACCCTTTTCTTACCCCTGCTGCTCTACTGCGGAAGTGTTCGCCGCTGCTAATACCTGTTGTAGCGGAAGAAATCCCCTTTTGTCGTTTTCCTTTTAAACATTCTGGGCTCATTTCTTTTTCTGTCTTGACTGGTGTGTCGTTTTTACCTTCTTCCGGTAGGAGAGAATTTTGTCGTGGGTTGGGTAGCGAGGTGAGCCCTTTACTGCCTCCCCCGTGACGGGGACGACCCAGTGCCACTTTAGTGCCTCGTGATTTTTTGTTTTGTCTTTGGTTTTCCTGTGGAATTATTTTGGAGTGTGGCTTTTCTTGCATCAGTGAGGCTCTTTGTTTATCAATAATGATCAGCAAGTTGATGCTGGAGAATGCTTGTTAGAGGGAGACGTGTGAGTGACTCCACCTTTGTGAATCTTGACTGTATGTTGGAGAGCACATGTTAGAAGAAGAGTGGGGACTTCACCTTTGTGAGTGTTGACAGTGCTGGAGAGCACATGTTGGAGAAAGAAGTGTTGTGTAAGCGTGGAGGCTGGGTAGACCCAACAGACATCAGTCGGACAATCAGACCATATGATGCCTTCCCTGGATGTCAGATGTAGGGGTAATGAGGCGGGGTTACTACTTGTAATATGCCCATAACAACGTTATATATATATATATATATATATATATATATATATATATATATATATATATATGAAAATAGAGAACCGTAGTTGTTTTTCTTTAGATGTATTCCTATCTTTTTTTTTAGCTTGCCACAGTGAGTACGAGTCTGCATTCGTCCTTACCTAAGTCCATCTGGTTAAGCGTCCGTTCTATGTTATATTTAGTTTAAATTTCAAGTAATTTTCAATAGGATTTATGTACCGTCCGCATTGCATGTCAGGCAAGATTACGCAGGTCACTGGAACCAACAGTGACCGACACACTTCCTCGGTTGTACGAGATGTGTAGAACAAGGCTCCGTGAGGCTGGGTCACCACCTTACCGTCGTGGGCAAGATTGAGTGGAGTGTCTTGAGGCAGCTCCCTCCAGTGTAATCGAAAACAAAGAGCCTACCATTTCTTTTAGCATAAATGACCCGAGACATTTCTCCACTCTTAAGAATTTAGAATGCAACTTAGAAGGACTTGTGTTGCCTTTTAGTAGGGAGCGATTTCTGTACTAAGGTTTATGGACAGTTAATTATTGTTTTATTATTATTATTGTATTTATTCTGCAAATACTTTGGCCACAACCAGCATCGTTCAGGTGATGCTAATCGTTCTTATTCATCACTATTACCAACCTTAAAAAAGCGCATGTAGCGTTTGATGGGGTAAGTGAAGCGCAGAGTACTCTGCTGTACCTCGGTATTATGTAACTGAAAGTTAAAGGTGGAATGTGCCATTGTCTTGCATTTTCCTCGTCTCTGTAGTCAAGACACGGTGATGAAAGACGTTTCGCTGTGTACAGCTTTATCAAGTCACGACTTGCTGAATCTCGAAACAGAGCGAAACGTTGTGTCAGTACAAGCGTGCTTTGCGACGTTTCTTCCCGTCATTATTGTCGACAACAGAACATGTGTCTTCACGTTATGATAATACAAAACTCACATCTGTTAACTAAGACCAACTACGTGAACAAACACTAAGACATATTTATTAGAAAACATTTCGGCCCTGGGACCTTGATCACTTCCAATCCAAACTGGACCTAAATGTTTCCCTAATAAATATGGCCAGGTGTTTACTCACGTGTCTTAATCCACTTGTTGTGTCAGCCACCAAGATTTATGCCATACTGAAGCCAATTTATTGTAATAACTATTGCTCTCTCCTTTCATTTTCTTATCCTCCATCATTATATAAACTAAAGTCAGCACCCCTTGTCATGCAGTGGTGAATGATACAGGTCTACCCTGGTATCGTCAGCACTCCTTGTCATGCAGTGGTGAATGATACAGGTCTACCCTGGTATCGTCAGCACTCCTTGTCATGCAGTGGTGAATGATACAGGTCTACCCTGGTATCGTCAGCACTCCTTGTCATGCAGTGGTGAATGATACAGGTCTACCCTGGTATCGTCAGCACTCCTTGTCATGCAGTGGTGAATGATACAGGTCTACCCTGGTATCGTCAGCACTCTTTGTCATGCAGTGGTGAATGATACAGGTCTACCCTGGTATCGTCAGCACCCCTTGTCATGCAGTTGTGAATGATACAGGTCTACCCTGGTATCGTCAGCACTCCTTGTCATGCAGTGGTGAATGATACAGGTCTACCCTGGTATCGTCAGCACTCCTTGTCATGCAGTGGTGAATGATACAGGTCTACCCTGGTATCGTCAGCACTCCTTGTCATGCAGTGGTGAATGATATACACAGGACTAACCACTTAACATCATGGCCTTCACGAGTTGTACTAGCTACACTTAATACTGCCATCGTGGTCTTCATGGACTGTTGTGTTACTCACACTTAATACTGCCATCATGGACTGCTGTGTTACACGTAATACTGCCATCATGGACTGCTGTGTTACACGTAATACTGACATCATGGACTGCTGTGTTACTCACATTTAATACTGACATCACGGACTGCTGTGTTACTCACATTTAATACTGACATCATGGACTGCTGTGTTACTCACACTTAATACTGCCATCATGGACTACTGTGTTACTAACACTTAATACTGCCATCATGGACTACTGTGTTACTCACACTTAATACTGTCATCATGGACTGCTGTGTTACTCACACTTAATACTGCCATCATGGACTACTGTGTTACTCACACTTAATACTGTCATCATGGACTGCTGTGTTACTCACACTTAATACTGCCATCATGGACTGCTGTGTTACTCACACTTAATACTGCCATCATGGACTACTGTGTTACTAACACGTAACACTGTCAACATGGACTACTGTGTTACTAACACGTAACACTGTCAACATGGACTACTGTGTTACTAACACGTAACACTGCCATCATGGACTACTGTGTTACTAACACGTAACACTGCCATCATGGACTACTGTGTTACTAACACGTAACACTGCCATCATGGACTACTGTGTTACTAACACGTAACACTGCCATCATGGACTTCTGTGTTACACTTTAGCATAATATATTACATTACCAACACTTTAAGGTCCAGGCCCTGGAAGGCTGGACTTAACATCAGCATCCATGTATAATGCTGACTTGCGTCTAAATGACCTTTTGCGTTTATGATGAAAAGAATAATAATCATGAATGAATAATAATGATAATAAGGTTATATCAATAAATATAACAACTTTAAAGTAGCGAGGTTTCTCGTAAGTGTGAACTAGATGAACAAATATTACACTTGAACACAATTTTGTTCACTATTGTTCACATTTGTTAGGTGCTACTTTTTCTCTGGTTTCACTTTCGCAAAGTATTATTTTTCAACAAAGTTACCCACCCAGTAGTTTAGTTTTTTTGGAGTTCACGTTTTGGTGATTTTTGAGAGGAAAAAACTAGTGAGGTTTGCACGTGCACGCGAACAAAGCGTCAATAAAGAGCCAGACTGCAATGAACTGTTGCAATTTTGTTACTAATGACCCATTAAACACCAGTAAAGCAATTGCTGTACAAACAAGCAGCACTGAGGCTGGGAAGCTTATAAGCCATTCAGATGTTGTTGGCACTGGTGTGTGTAAGAGCTGGTGTTAAAGGAGCACCTCCGAAAGTACGTATACTGAGAGGTATATATGTTTATTGAATGTACACCTTGTACGTATATATTGTTCTCTCTCTCTCTCTCTCTCTCTCTCTCTCTCTCTCTCTCTCTCTCTCTCTCTCTCTATCTATCTATCTATCTCTATCTGTCTGTCTGTCTGTCTCTCTGTCTCTCTTTCTCTCTCTCTCTCTCTCTCTCTCTCTCTCTCTCTCTCTCTCTCTCTCTCTTCTCTCTCTCTCTCTCTCTCTCTCTCTCTCTCTATATATATATATATATATATATATATATATATATATATATATAATATATATATATATATATATATATATATATATATATATATATATATATATATATATATATATATATATATGAAGGAGGGGTGTTAATGTTGCAGTTTAAAAACTGTAGTGTAAAGCACCCTTCTGGCAAGACAGTGATGGAGTGATTGATGGTGAAAGTTTTTCTTTTTCGGGCCACCCTGCCTTGGTGGGAATCGGCCAGTGTGATAATAATATATATATATATATATATATATATATATATATATATATATATATATATATATATATATATATATATATGTCGTGCCGAATATGTAAAACTGGTCAATTAGCAAGAACTCATTTAAAATTAAGTCCTTTCTAAAATTTTCTCTTATACGTTTAAAGATATATTTTTTTCATTAATGTTGATGTAAAAATTTATAATTTTGCACCAAAAGGAACTTAGAAAACTTACCTAACCTTATTATAACAAGCGCAATTTATTTTAGCCTAACCCCACCTAAATATATTTTAGATTTGTTGACAATAATTTAATACTAAGCAAACACAGTGAAATATATTTTTTTCGTTAAATTCAGAATGATTTTGGCAAAATTATTGCATACACAAATTTTCGCTTGTCCTATATGGCAAGATGAACGTTGCTATTTAAGCCAAGATCGCAAGTTCTGCCTATTCGGCACGATATATATATATATATATATTATATATATATATATATATATATATATATATATATATATATATATATATATATATAACACACATTTACATACATAGACGACTAATTTACCACGAAATTTGTTACGGATTGACACATTTTTGTGTATTAATATGGTATAATTTTTTTTGTCTGGCACGAAACATTACTTCCGTTAACCCTGCTAAAAATAATGTCAAGCAGTCACCCTTCTATCAAACCTATCTCAGGTCAATTGAGATTTTAATAAGTATTATTTAACATCTATGAAATATAATTTTTCTTGCTGTTCAGACTGATTTTCACAAATTTATTGAGATAATGAATTTAGCCACGCGGCTTGTATGTAAAACGATAGTTGATGTGTGCCGCATGTCTGCTCGCCTGAGATGCGTAATTTGTCTGAACATTTAAGGTGGTCACCTGGCTGCCGACTTAAGGTGTGTCATCATCTTGAACACCTGAGGTTTGTGTGTGTGTGTCACCTGCCTGCTTATCTCGGGTGCCACTTGCCTGCCCACTTGAGACGTGCCACTTGTCTCCCCACCTGAGACATGTCACTTGTCTCCCCACCTGTGACGTATCACTTGTCTGCCCACCTGTGACGTGTCACTTGTCTGCCCACGTAATGTGGGTCACCTGACTGCTCACATGCCTGCTCATCTAAGTTACGGCACCTGCTTTAAAAATAGCTGCCTCTCATAAGATCCAGCTGGGACCTTTGGATACTGTTGCAGTATTTTGGGTGCAAAAGTCGTAATATCACCAAATGGTTAAAGTTATACGAGAAAAACTTTACGCTAGATTGGAAAGTTTTATATAGTCACAGGAGATGTGGATATTATGGATTCTCTTCATATGCAAAACGCTTTTAACCAAAGCATGCACACTGTAGGTAAGCTTTCCAATTAGTTAAAATACCCAGTACGAATTTCTGAACAGAGAGAGAGGGATATGGCACCAGTGTTTAATAGTAGTAGTTGAGATATTTAACAACTTTGGTTACTCAGCGTTCATAGCCCCAGAAAAAACTGTATACGACACACACACACACACACACACACACACACACACACACTAAACCCAAGAATAAAATTAACAGACAGTAATGACCAGTGTATAAGGAAGGACAAAAATCTTGTTGGAAGTTGCCCTGTACTACGTATGTTAGTGTGCACAACGTGGTCTGTTTCATAATCTACATCTAAACGAGCAATAATCATAGTATTACTTTTGTTACCTTTATAATTCAGCTCTACCAACAAGTCTATCAGCTGAGACTCAAGAAGATGGCGATTGTCTCTGCCTCCCAGTCTTTATGACGTCTCTCTCTCTCTCTCTCTCTCTCTCTCTCTCTCTCTCTCTCTCTCTCTCTCTCTCCCTCCCTCTCCCTCTCCCTCTCTCTCTCTCTCTCTCTCTCTCTCTCTCTCTCTCTCTCTCTCTCTCCCTTTCTGTGTGTGTGTATTTGTGTGTAAATATATACGTGCAATGATTTATTCAAAATAAGGCAAGAATATAAAAGCATGCTTCATGAAAGTCATCATCTGCGTTATTAGGACAATAATGAGAGTGTCGGCCATAGCACTGAGGTGTAATGTGATAAAACACTGTAGTGTGGTACAACACTGTAGTGTGATATAGCAGCGTAGTGTGGTACAACACTGTAGTGTGATATAGCAGCGTAGTGTGGTACAACACTGTAGTGTGATATAGCAGCGTAGTGTGGTACAACACTGTAGTGTGATACAACACTGTAGTGTGATATAGCAGCGTAGTGTGGTACAACACTGTAGTGTGATACAACACTGTAGTGTGATATAGCAGTGTGGCTGTAGTGTGTATACAACACTGTAGTGGTGATATAGCAGCGTAGTGTGGTACAACACTGTAGTGTGATATAGCAGCGTAGTGTGGTACAACACAGCAGCGTAGTGTGGTACAACACTGTAGTGTGGTACAACACTGTAGTGTGATATAGCAGCGTAGTGTGGTACAACACTGTAGTGTGATATAGCGGCGTAGTGTGGTACAACACTGTAGTGTGATATAGCGGCGTAGTGTGGTACAACACTGTAGTGTGATATAGCAGCGTAGTGTGGTACAACACTGTAGTGTGATTCAGCACTGTAGTGTGATATAGCAGTGTAGTGTGGTACAACAGTGTAGTGTGGTACAGCACCGTAGTGTGATATAGCAGTGTAGTGTGGTACAGCAGTGTAGTGTGGTACAACACTGTAGTGTTATTCAGCACTGTAGTGTGATATAGCAGTGTAGTGTGGTACAACACTGTAGTGTGATTCAGCACTGTAGTGTGATATAGCAGTGTAGTGTGGTACACCACTGTAGTGTGATTCAGCACTGTATTGTGATATAGCAGTGTAGTGTGGTACAACAGTGTAGTGTGGTTCAGCACCGTAGTGTGATATAGCAGTGTAGTGTGGTACAGCAGTGTAGTGTGGTACAACACTGTAGTGTGATTCAGCACTGTAGTGTGATATAGCAGTGTAGTGTGATTCAGCACTGTAGAGTGATATAGCAGTGTAGTGTGGTACAGCAGTATAGTGTGATTCAGGACTGTAGTGTGATATAGCAGTGTAGTGTGGTACAACAGTGTAGTGTGGTACAGCAGTGTAGTGTGATTCAGCACTGTAGTGTGATATAGCAGCGTAGTGTGGTACAACACTGTAGTGTGATATAGCAGCGTAGTGTGGTACAACACTGTAGTGTGATATAGCAGCGTAGTGTGGTACAACACTGTAGTGTGATATAGCAGTGTAGTGTGGTACAGCACCGTAGAGTGATATAGCAGTGTAGTGTGGTACAGCACCGTAGAGTGATATAGCAGTGTAGTGTGATATAGCAGTGTAGTGTGGTACAGCACCGTAGAGTGATATAGCAGTGTAGTGTGGTACAGTGTAGTGTGGCACCAGTGTAGTGTGGTACAGCAGTGTAGTGATATAGCAGTGTAGTGTGGTACAGTATGGTACAACACTGTAGTGTGATATAGCAGTGTAGTGTGGTACAACACTGTAGTGTGGTACAACACTGTAGTGTGATATAGCAGTGTAGTGTGGTACAACACTGTAGTGTGATATAGCAGTGTAGTGTGGTACAACACTGTAGTGTGATATAGCAGTGTAGTGTGGTACAACACTGTAGTGTGATATAGCAGTGTAGTGTGGTACAGCAGTGTAGTGTGGTACAACACTGTAGTGTGATATAGCAGTGTAGTGTGGTACAGCAGTGTAGTGTGGTACAACACTGTAGTGTGATATAGCAGTGTAGTGTGGTACAGCAGTGTAGTGTGGTACAACACTGTAGTGTGATATAGCAGTGTAGTGTGGTACAACACTGTAGTGTGGTACAACACTGTAGTGTGATATAGCAGTGTAGTGTGGTACAACACTGTAGTGTGATATAGCAGTGTAGTGTGGTACAACACTGTAGTGTGATATAGCAGTGTAGTGTGGTACAACACTGTACTGTGATATAGCAGTGTAGTGTGGTACAGCAGTGTAGTGTGGTACAACACTGTAGTGTGGTACAACACTGTAGTGTGATATAGCAGTGTAGTGTGGTACACTGTAGTGTGGTACAACACTGTAGTATGGCACACCACTGTAGTGTGGTACAACACTGTAGTGTGATACAATAGTGTAGTGTGATACAACAGTGTAGTGTGGTACAACAGTGTAGTGTGATACAACAGTGTAGTGTGGTACAACTGTATCTCCGTCACAGTGAAGTGTGGTACATCAATATCTCCGTCACAGTGTAATGTGGTACAGTTGTATCTCCGTCACAGTGTAGTGTGATACATCAATATCCGTCACAGTGTAGTGTGGTACATCAATATCTTCGTCACAGTGTAATGTGGTACAATTGTATCTCCGTCACAGTGTAGTGTGATACATCAATATCTCCGCCACTGTGTAGTGTGGTACATCAATATCTCCATCACAGTGTAATGCGGTACAATTGTATCTCCGTCACAGTGTAGTGGTACATCAATATCGCCGTCACAGTGTAATGTGGTACAATTGTCTCTCCGTCACAGTGTAGTGTGATACATCAATATCTCCGTCACTGTGTAGTGTGGTACATCAATATCTCCGTCACAGTGTAATGTGGTACAATTGTATCTCCGTCACAGTGTAGTGTGATACATCAATATCTCCGTCACAGTGTAATGTGGTAGAATTGTATCCGTCACAGTGTAGTGTGGTACATCAATATCTCCGTCACAGTGTAGTGTGATATGTAAATATCTCCGTCACATTGTAGTGTGGTACATCAGTATCTCCGTCAGTGTAGTGTGGTACATCAATATCTCCGTCACAGTTTAGTGTGGTACATCAATATCTCCGTCACACTGCAGTGTGGTACATCAATATCTCCGTCACAGTGTAGTGTGGTACATCAATATCTCCGTCACAGTGTAGTGTGGTACATCAATATATCCGCCACAGTGTAGTGTGATACATCAATATCTCCATCACAGTGTAGTGTGGTACATCAATATCTCCGTCACAGTGTAGTGTGGTACATCAATATCTCCGTCACAGTGTAGTGTGGTACATCAATATCTCCGTCACAGTGTAGTGTGGTACATCAATATCTCCGTCACAGTGTAGTGTGGTACATCAATATCTCCGTCACAGTGTAGTGTGGTACATCAATATCTCCGTCACAGTGTAGTGTGGTACATCAATATCTCCGTCACAGTGTAGTGTGGTACATCAATATCTCCGTCACAGTGTAGTGTGGTACATCAGTATCTCCGTCACTATGTAGTGTGGTACATCAATATCTCCGTCACAGTGTAGTGTGGTGCATCAGTATCTCCGTCACTATGTAGTGTGGTACATCAATATCTCCGTCAGAGTGTAGTGTGGTACATCAATATCTCCGTCACAGTGTAGTGTGGTACATCAATATCTCCGTCACAGTGTAGTGTGGTACATCGTCACTATGTAGTGTGGTACATCAATATCTCCGTCACAGTGTAGTGTGGTACATCAATATCTCCGTCACAGTGTAGTGTGGTACATCAGTATCTCCGTCACAGTGTAGTGTGGTACATCAATATCTTCGTCACAGTGTAGTGTGGTACATCAATATTTCCGTCACAGTGTAATGTGGTACATCAATATCTCCGTCACAGTGTAGTGTGGTACATCAATATCTCCGTCACAGTGTAGTGTGGTACATCAATATCTCCGTCACAGTGTAGTGTGGTACATCAATATCTCCGTCACAGTGTAGTGTGGTACATCAATATCTCCGTCACAGTGTAGTGTGGTACATCAATATCTCCGTCACAGTGTAGTGTGGTACATCAATATCTCCGTCACAGTGTAGTGTGGTACATCAATATCTCCGTCACAGTGTAGTGTGGTACATCAATATCTCCGTCACATCCGTCACAGTGTAGTGTGGTACATCAATATCTCCGTCACAGTGTAGTGTGGTACATCAATATCTCCGTCACAGTGTAGTGTGGTACATCAATATCTCCGTCACAGTGTAGTGTGGTACATCAATATCTCCGTCACAGTGTAGTGTGGTACATCAATATCTCCGTCACAGTGTAGTGTGGTACATCAATATCTCCGTCACAGTGTAGTGTGGTACATCAATATCTCCGTCACAGTGTAGTGTGGTACATCAATATCTCCGTCACAGTGTAGTGTGGTACATCAATATCTCCGTCACAGTGTAGTGTGGTACATCAATATCTCCGTCACAGTGTAGTGTGGTACATCAATATCTCCGTCACAGTGTAGTGTGGTACATCAATATCTCCGTCACAGTGTAGTGTGGTACATCAATATCTCCGTCACAGTGTAGTGTGGTACATCAATATCTCCGTCACAGTGTAGTGTGGTACATCAATATCTCCGTCACAGTGTAGTGTGGTACATCAATATCTCCGTCACAGTGTAGTGTGGTACATCAATATCTCCGTCACAGTGTAGTGGTACATCAATATCTCCGTCACAGTGTAGTGTGGTACATCAATATCTCCGTCACAGTGTAGTGTGGTACATCAATATCTCCGTCACAGTGTAGTGTGTGGTACATCAATATCTCCGTCACAGTGTAGTGTGGTACATCAATATCTCCGTCACAGTGTAGTGTGGTACATCAATATCTCCGTCACATTGTAGTGTGGTACATCAATATCTCCGTCACAGTGTAGTGTGGTACATCAATATCTCCGTCACAGTGTAGTGTGGTACATCAATATCTCCGTCACAGTGTAGTGTGGTACATCAATATCTCCGTCACAGTGTAGTGTGGTACATCAATATCTCCGTCACAGTGTAGTGTGGTACATCAATATCTCCGTCACAGTGTAGTGTGGTACATCAATATCTCCGTCACAGTGTAGTGTGGTACATCAATATCTCCGTCACAGTGTAGTGTGGTACATCAATATCTCCGTCACAGTGTAGTGTGGTACATCAATATCTCCGTCACAGTGTAGTGTGGTACATCAGTATCTCCGTCACAGTGTAGTGTGGTACATCAATATCTCCGTCACAGTGTAGTGTGGTACATCAATATCTCCGTCACAGTGTAGTGTGGTACATCAATATCTCCGTCACAGTGTAGTGTGGTACATCAATATCTCCGTCACAGTGTAGTGTGGTACATCAATATCTCCGTCACAGTGTAGTGTGGTACATCAATATCTCCGTCACAGTGTAGTGTGGTACATCAATATCTCCGTCACAGTGTAGTGTGGTACATCAATATCTCCGTCACAGTGTAGTGTGGTACATCAATATCTCCGTCACAGTGTAGTGTGGTACATCAGTATCTCCGTCACAGTGTAGTGTGGTACATCAATATCTCCGTCACAGTGTAGTGTGGTACATCAGTATCTCCGTCACAGTGTAGTGTGGTACATCAATATCTCCGTCACAGTGTAGTGTGGTACATCAATATCTCCGTCACAGTGTAGTGTGGTACATCAATATCTCCGTCACAGTGTAGTGTGGTACATCAATATCTCCGTCACAGTGTAGTGTGGTACATCAATATCTCCGTCACAGTGTAGTGTGGTACATCAATATCTCCGTCACAGTGTAGTGTGGTACATCAATATCTCCGTCACAGTGTAGTGTGGTACATCAATATCTCCGTCACAGTGTAGTGTGGTACATCAGTATCTCCGTCACAGTGTAGTGTGGTACATCAATATCTCCGTCACAGTGTAGTGTGGTACATCAGTATCTCCGTCACAGTGTAGTGTGGTACATCAATATCTCCGTCACAGTGTAGTGTGGTACATCAATATCTCCGTCACAGTGTAGTGTGGTACATCAGTATCTCCGTCACAGTGTAGTGTGGTACATCAATATCTCCGTCACAGTGTAGTGTGGTACATCAGTATCTCCGTCACAGTGTAGTGTGGTACATCAATATCTCCGTCACAGTGTAGTGTGGTACATCAGTATCTCCGTCACAGTGTAGTGTGGTACATCAGTATCTCCGTCACAGTGTAGTGTGGTACATCAATATCTCCGTCAGTGTGATACATCAATATCTCCGTCACAGTGTAGTGTGGTACATCAGTATCTCCGTCACAGTGTAGTGTGGTACATCAGTATCTCCGTCACAGTGTAGTGTGGTACATCAATATCTCCGTCACAGTGTAGTGTGATACATCAATATCTCCGTCACAGTGTAGTGTGGTACATCAGTATCTCCGTCACAGTGTAGTGTGGTACATCAGTATCTCCGTCACAGTGTAGTGTGGTACATCAGTATCTCCGTCACAGTGTAGTGTGGTACATCAATATCTCCGTCACAGTGTAGTGTGGTACATCAATATCTCCGTCACAGTGTAGTGTGGTACATCAATATCTCCGTCACAGTGTAGTGTGGTACATCAATATCTCCGTCACAGTGTAGTGTGATACATCAATATCTCCGTCACAGTGTAGTGTGGTACATCAATATCTCCGTCACAGTGTAGTGTGGTACATCAATATCTCCGTCACAGTGTAGTGTGGTACATCAATATCTCCGTCACAGTGTAGTGTGGTACATCAATATCTCCGTCACAGTGTAGTGAGGTACATCAATATCTCCGTCAGAGTGTAGTGTGATACATCAATATCTCCGTCACAGTGTAGTGAGGTACATCAATATCTCCGTCACAGTGTAGTGAGGTACATCAATATCTCCGTCACAGTGTAGTGTGGGTATTCTAGTAGTGTTCCCCACAGTCTGACCTGGCAGGGGATTTAAGTGTTCTGCGGGAATTCTCTATGCCATTAAAATGTGCCGTGTAGGCAGTTCCAGACAAATTTGTCTTACACTTTTACAGTGGCGAGCATAAAGTGATGACGGGTCGAGTCTCGCTCTTTTATGAACATTCTGCAGACGTTGCTGCTTATATTAAAATCCGCTTGTTATAATAAGGTTAGGTAAGTTTTCTAAAGTTCTTTTGATACAAAATTATTAATTTTTTTTTGTGTTAATGTAAAAATTATCTTTAAACGTGTAAGAGAAAATTTTAAAAAGGACTTAATTTTAAATGCGTTCTTGCTAATTGACCACTTTTATCGATTCGGCACGACATATTATTATCTATCAGTCCATAGCAGGATTCGAAACCTGCACACTCTGATTCAAGGAACGCACTATACTTAATCCACACAGCCAGACCCCAGATAATAAGTATGAACGCCTAGCATCATCGTCTCCTATTTTAAATATAAACCAGCAAAGGCTGGCAGAAACGGCAGGCACACAAACGTGACCGAGAAGATGAAGGAAGAGCTGAGAAGATTGGCCAACAGGAAAAAAAAGCTGGAGAGTTACCACCAACCCTCAGAAAGTATAAATCAACATAATTGGATGTTAACCTGTGTCGACAGCAAACAGTGGAGGAATTACTCTGAGATACTACTACTACCGCTATCAGAAGCCTAAATAAGACCTTGGGCTACGAAATTGACAGGCTGTCGCACTCCACGACAAACGTCAACGACAAGATAAACGTAACAAAAGACCATCTTTACCAGTTGTTTAGATTCTGCACGTCGTCAGCACACATCAAGAAATACCTCTACAAGACAATGATAGGCCCGATGCTAGAATATCATGCATACCTCTGTCACTCACACTCAAATCCGACGTGCTGAAATTACAGAGTCCAAACAGAGCTTTCCGATTTTTCTGACATTCTGCTGAGAAACAAAGTTAGAATGGATGGTCTCCATGTCAATAAGTGACAATAAGCGCTAGACTCGACAAACTCAAGATTATTATTATTATTATTATTATTAAACACATACACAGCACTACCATTCCACATAAGCCAGTTTTAGATTTTGAAATGTTTAACAATTCGCAAACGGGCGAAATTATTTACAAACATTATCTCAATCCTGCAAACTCGGCATCAGAGTACACAGTCTGGATGTTTGGCTAAAGTACTGTTCACTCTGATGTCCAGCTTTCAGGTTCAAATCCTGCTGTGGACTGAGAGATAGTGTTTTTAAGCCAGTATTAATGGAAAAAAAAGAGAGGAAAAATCGCTGTTAGGTGGAGCAAAGAAAAGAGAGCAGTGCAGCTCGACCATGGGCTCTCCAGCAACAAAATCCTCGTGATAAATTCTGCTCTCCTCACTCTCCCTTGCCTTTAATCCTCCCCAAGGCCTTCCAGTCCCTGTTCCAACTTTCGATTACGACGATTCAAGTTGGTGCTGCAAATCCCACCTGCCGAGAAGAAAGGATCGAGAAGTATTCATTACATTGTTTCGCACATAGTCCCAGGTAGAATGAAGGATCAGTGGGATTTATCAGGGTAGGCTTCGATATTTTGGTGACCACATGTGATCAGGGCTAGTATATGTGTGCGTACGTGTGTGTGAAGATCATACGTTAGTAATGTTCTTCATGAGGTTATCTGAGGTGATCACCATGTAGATTAACTGTATATGTGGCAATGCTAAGACCACTTGACCAGTGGTGATGTGAGTTGTGGTTAAGATTATAAACTATTGTAAGTGTTTTTTTTTGTACAGGTACAGACAGTTGAGTTTGTTAATATCAAAATACATTAGTTTGCTTTAAAAATGTGTTGATTTTTAGTGGTGGTGGAGGTTGTGGCGGTGGTGGTAATTACGGTGGTTATGCGGTAATGGTTGCGTTAGTGATGATGATGATGGTAGTGGTGTAGGTAGTTGTAATGGTGGTGATGGTGGTATTAGTGGTGATGATGGTAGTGATGGTGTTGGCTGGACAGTAGCATCAAATCAGTAGTGGAAGTGAGAGAAGCAGTTACAAGAGTCGTCATGTGAGCGAGGTGCGAGCATCAGTCAAGTTACACTTCAAGTCTCAAGTGACACTCCTTCACAAGGCGCCTCCGCTCTGCTACAAGCATCCACATTTGCTTGGTGGCTGTCCCGTGCGTGCTCTACGTGACAGCTCTGCAAATTTACCAATATTGAGTTTTTTATGTAGGAGCAATTGGTGGCTTTCGATATTTCCTAGTCGCTAGCCCCAGAGATGCTACACATTTTCTGGGTAATGCAGGGAAAGCTTTTTAAAGAATTCCAATCTAATAAACATTATTTTACTGTCAGATTCTTATTATTAAAATTACTCATATTCAAAATTTCTTGGGTATTTATTAACAGTATATTTTCCACTCAAACACAATTCATTATGTATGAAGACATTACGTATTTTTTGCTGCAGACTTAACAGTGCAGTTTTATAATGCTGTACCAGTGAGTGAGCGCTCCTAGTTGTTTCCAGATGCGTACAATGCCCTACCCACCCTACTTATAACTTTTGTACAACTTTTATACACTTGCAACACAAGGCACATATCTTCCTCTTTAACACTACCATATGCCTTTTCTAAAGCCATAAATTTAGCATGTAACTCATTTCATTCACAGTTATGCGCTTCACTTTTGTTGACTCGAAACTACCCGTATATTCTCCCGCGATAATTGAAAATTTGGCCAAATGGATATTTGCACATATCAATATACATTACTGGTGACGGTTAAGAGCTTACACTTTAACTAATAATTACAGTTGCCTTCATTTTTTTCCGAATGCAACGATAAATGTCACAGAAGAAAGGGAAACTGTGAACTCCTAGGACTAATAAGACGACAACACTGGACTAGCCTGTAACTACAACGACAGTCCTACACGTGGCCAGAGATTAGCAGCCTAAGGTTTTTCCATACAGCTTTTCTGTTTTTTTTCTTTGTCTTCTTCGTGGCTATGTTTCACCTTAGTGTTGATATACTGTGTGTTCGTTCATCTGCCACGCCATTTCTTCTGCTCCATTTCACAAATATAATTTTTTATCAGTGGAAATAATTGTTGAGGGGGTGTTAATTTGTATCAACTTGAATCTTTGTTATGGAATTAGATACGTGTGCAATTTGAAGACGTTTCTACAACCAGTATTTTGTTTGCGATTCAATACAGAAATGATATATGAGGACAGTAGATGAGGCAGTCAGTCCCTCAGCCTTCCAAAACTATACCATGAAGACAGTGAGTATCTTCTATAGAGTATATATCCTACAACCTATATGCTAACCTTAATTCCAGCTCTTGGACACTACAGTATGTAAAAGAGCCCATCTTACTGCCTGTACTTCAGAGTTGTCAAGACTAGAAGATTGAACACAGGCTTCCAGGATGAAGAACTAATTAATTCATTTTCCGCTATCTTCTATGTATAATTCTGCAAGGTTGAGGGGACTAATTCCCTAATCGGGATTCGCATATCATTTCCATCTTGCATTGAAAAAAGCTATTGGTGGGCGAAATGTCTTTAAGTTAAGATAGTTAAGATACCCAAGTGGTGTACTTGTGCCTAATTCCTCACCTCGTGCCGGTATTGTATACTGTTATTGTAATGATAAGACCCTTGTTACTTGTAGCACCTTTTGCCTCGTCTATGTTGTCAGAATTGTTTTCCACTGACGTTCTCATGTCTACCTTGGTAGAATTTATAGTTGCCACATTGATAATACCGTTCCTTGATAGCGCGCATATATATATATATATATATATATATATATATATATATATATATATATATATATATATATATATATATATATATATATATATATATATATATATATAGATATATATATGTCGTGCCGAATATGTAAAACTGGTCAATTAGCAAGAACTCGTTTAAAATTAAGTTCTTTCTAAAATTTTCTCTTATACGTTTAAAGATATATTTTTTTCATTAATGTTGATGTAAAAATTTATAATTTTGCACCAAAAGTATCTTAGAAAACTTACCTAACCTTATTATAACAAAAACAATTTATTTTAGCCTAACCCAACTAAATGTATTTTAGATTTGTTTACAATAATTTAATACTAAACAAACACAGTG
The DNA here is from genome assembly GCF_038502225.1 of Cherax quadricarinatus. Lineage (NCBI taxonomy): Eukaryota > Metazoa > Arthropoda > Malacostraca > Decapoda > Parastacidae > Cherax > Cherax quadricarinatus. Next base: position 17,848,329 of record NC_091371.1, on the reverse strand, counting down.
AAATATATTTTTTTCGTTAGGTTCAGAATGATTTTGGCGAAATTATTGCATACACAAATTTTCACTTGTCCTATATGGCAAGATGAGCGTTGCTATTTAAGCCAAGATCGCAAGTTCTGCCTATTCGGCACGACATATATATATATATATATATATATATATATATATATATATATATATATATATATATATATATATATATATATATATATATATATGTTTATATCTGTTTATATCTGTTGATGGTTCCGGAGATCACCACATGTAAGTTAAAAGCGAAACATAACAGCAGTAAAAACTGCTAAGAAATTTACATCAAATTATAAATGACTCACGAAATCGTAATAACACGAATGCAGACCAAACCAAACCAGTGGTTTACGTACTGGCCTGGAATTTTACGACTGTTCGCCATGGGTTCAAACCCCACTCACTTCCGTTTTTAAATTAAAAATAAATGTTCGCTGATTAAAAATAAGTGTATGCCGAATGTAAGCACAGGTTTGTAAAATTTACTGTCATCTTGCATATTCATGAGACAGAGTACAAAACTTTTAACAAGCTTCCATTTCATAATTGTACGACGACGGTAGTGCCTCTTTGGATGACTGTTCTCTACCAACCTGTTCGGTTCATGTTGATTTCATGGTGTTCCCGGCATTTTTGGCAGATCTGGTAATTATCACCTTCAAGCTTGATCATGTATATCAGAGTATTGATGTAGCAGCAGCAGCAGCTTCCTCTAGTTTCCTGGCCTCATTCACTCCAGGTGTTCCTAGCGCCTCCACAAGTCCCACAGTGAAACTAACCCACCACTTGACAGCTAACATTTGTTTGTTAGTAGTCCTCGTCGTCCCTCCTCCTCCTCGTCCTGTGGTGCTTATTGCGGTAGTCCAGAAAAAATTACTTTGAAGCCGGCTATAATTGTCGTCAGTGAAAATTGTACACTCATAACAATTACCATTATCAGTAATGTGTCTGGATATGAGCCATTTAGCGACGCAAACAAGTACTTAACAAAATTTTCACTTATCGCTGGCGAGTGTAACTGAAACACGGCGGAATGCTACCCTAGATTTATTGCGTCCATTCATCACCAACTTATTTACTTAAATAGAGTTACAACATACATATGCGTGTACGTATTAGTTTTCCTACTTATCATAAGTCATATATTAAAATTGTTTTTTTTTTTAAATATTTTTTTTACTTACGATTTCTCTACAAGCATTAGTTAAGTTAGGCTCAGTGTGATTGGTTAGATTATCCTTATTTCATGAAAAATATCTTGGGGGAGTAAGTGTGGCCACTGGAACTGCAGATAATATGTTGCAAATCGCTGGGAAAAAATCTGCATTAATCTACACGTCTGTAGATTAATGCAGATGTTTCAGTCTATCCTGTGGCTTGATAATAGTCGAGCAGGGATCAAAACGTTGCCTATAGTTTCCTCGCGAGAGTGTGGATTATTTGTTGAATCTAGTTAATTTAGTCTGACGTTAAGTTTGCTGTCATGGTGAAGCTCGTCACACTATGTGAAATGAAACCATCAAATCTCAAAACGGCACAATACTGTGACTGTAACAGTACACAGATAACTCGAGCATGAGAGAGAGGAACTTACGACGACGTTTCGGTCTGACTTGGACCATTTACAAAATCATACTTGTAAATGTGACTTTGTAAATGGTCCAAGTCGGACCGAAACGTCGTCATAAGCTCCTCTCTCCTATGTGCGGGTTATTTGTGTATGTCACTAACTTAACGTATTAAGCTGGAATATATTCATTTCTCTCACCCTTATTAGTCTTTGGGAATCACTGTACCAGTTTTTTTTTCTCTCTCTCTCTTTCTCTCTCTCTTTCTCTCTCTCTCTATCTATCTATCTATTTCTTTCTCCTGACTTGCTATTTTTGTCTTAGCGCGTGACATGGTGTTCATCACTCAGCAGTCTCTCATCCCAACAGTCTCCCCTCCGAGAAGTATCTCTGACAGGCATTCTTTCCTTCCAGCTCTATCTTCCCAGCAGTCTTCCCTCCCAGCAACCTCTCCTCCTAGCAGACTATCCTCTCAACAGTCCTATACTCGCAGTAGTCCCTCCTTCCAGTAGTCTCTCCTACAAGCAGTCTCTCTTCTTCAGCGTCTCCCATCCCAGTAGTCTCCCCTCCCAGAAATCTCCTCTTGGCAGTCTCCCCATAAACTACTTTGTTATGCTCACGATGACTCATGGGTGAAGTCTCAAATCGCCCCATTAGTGTGGTAGTGGCTTAATGCCTTCAGTACCGTCGTACATCACCTTAGTTTTGTGCTCTCCACTAGCAAGCTCTTCAGGTGATGTGTCATCGTAACTCATCTGTCGAGGTAGTTTGTCTTCGTAACTCACCTTTCTAATAGCTCTGGTGAGTTATGGTGTCATTCTCCACGTGCAGGCTATCCTCCAACGTGAGAATAGTGCCTGGTGATACCTGGAGGGTGTTTTGGGGGTCATCGCCCCCGCGGCCTGGTCCATGGCCATGTCCCGCGGGGTGAAGAAAATACAGGTTGTAAGACTTACATTTAGTGGGACAACGTTTAGCCCTGCACAGAGCAAAACGTTATTCCAAATGTTTGTTCTTTAATCCTTCTCTTTCAAATTGGCAGTGCGCCATTTGGAGTCATGTTCCGCGCTGCGACACATAAGCCGCCCGTTTGTCATTTCGTTATTGGTGGTTAGTTTTATTGAAAATAGTATAAAATACAGACAAGTAGATGATTAAGACATATATCGTTCCAGACCATGGAGCTGAACTCTTCTCCAGGCTGAGGGACTGACCACCTCAAATACTATTTCTCCAAGGTTGATGGATTGATTACATTTCACTACTACACCTGCTGCCTCTGTATGTGACTGAAGAAGTCTACTGTGTAAGTGAAACGTTTCAACAATAAAGATACCCAACTGTTGCATAAGTGTCTTAATCATGGTTAGTTATACATAAATATAGGTTAATATACATATACATTGCATTCAATACTTCTCGTACCATGCGCCTTTTTTTCTCTCTCTCCGTTTCCTCCGCATTTGTGATCCTCAATTTTTCGAAGCCTGAAATTTCCACTCTTCGCAGCTCGTTCTCTCGCCTTGGCTATCCTCCCAGTTTCATAAAATTTTCTCTACTAAACCCGCTTCTGCAAAAATTCCTGTGCTTTGTCTTGCCTTTATTTAAAAACTCCAAACACCTAACACCCTTCGTCCTCAGAACAGGTAACTTACATTGCTCAAGACTAATGCACTAATAACAATCTAGTTGAGGTTTCTTCTGTTATTGATGCTGCTGGTGAGTACATTTCTCGCTTTCCCTGAGCTCTATTATACTAGGGTAAAACCCAGCAGCCATAGTAGATCACAAAGCGTAATTATTACCAACATTGTACAAATTAAGTCACACGTACAACGTATGGGGAACTTTTTTTTACTAAGGAGACTTTTCTGTGGAACTGGTATGGTGATACCCACAGTCGAAGGTAAAACACGTAGGCTTTCATCAAGCCTTTTATTTATTTTTTTTTTAAGAAAACGTTTTGCCACCAGTGACTTCCTCAGACCTTAAAGATTGAAAAAGCCACTCGTGGCAAACTGTTTAATTACTAAATATTTTTAGCAGTGCATATGTGTGGTTTATCTTGGTTTATCTACCACACTTTGTTCACCAGAAGCTTGCTAAATCCAAACTGAAAACATAAAAATCAGAATATATAGTGGAAGGAAGGTTGGATGTGCTGAAGATAAGGTATAATAAGAGAGGACATCTGACGGCCATGGCCTGTAAAATTAACTTGGCTAACCATTTTTTATATACTAAAGCCCCTATTGCTTTGTATAAACACTTTCTATTCCTGGGTGGTAGGATTGCCAGAGACTTTCCTGCCGTTATGCCCGGTGGAACAATCTGTAGAACTCCTTAGCATAGTTAGGTTATAGTTATTGAATAAACGCATCTCGGCGCCTGTTCAGCTCCTCTGTTTCTGTGATGAGTTTATACACGTTCCACTTTATAAGATGTTCATTAATGATACTGGGTACGACACATGCATTATTTTTATTGTCAATGCGACATACATACTTCATTTTAGAGAACACTGCCGTCAGGTAACCAGACACATAATACTCCTGTATTTACTACGTCTGATTTTCAACTATGTATTCTCTGACTTCCTGTACTCAGTATTGGGTTGAAGAAAATCCTCCAGAAGGAAGCTAATAAATAAAAGCTTCCCATATGTTGCATGTCTCTTTTTTTAGCCAAATACTATGGCTTATTTTCCCTCGAAATTCTTACCTAGGATGCAGCGCACAAATGTCGACTAATGCTTAGTTACGTATTTACTAGGAGAGGAACAGGGGCAGCTGATGTAGATTGGCCTAGCTGTTCGCCTTCCTTCTTCGGGAATCACACACCGGGCACTTCGGTTGTGAGCCTAAGACTCTTCCACTGGGCAGCTTATGAGTCAGCCTGTGCTGGTGCTGGTGTTACTGTTATAATAATTATTATAATCACATGGAAGCTAGAGCCGTCAAGGTCATATAGCGCCTGACCTGTTAAAGCAGTCAGCTGATTTACGTGGCAAGTGGCTTGGAAAATTGTCTCTGAAAGTGGAGGATGATGCCAGGATGGTGGTGAGGCTGACGGTGAGTCTGTTGCTGGTAGTGAGAGTGATGGTGGTGGTGAGGGAAGTGGTAGCGGGGATGAGGGTGGTAGTAGTAGTGATGAGGGCTGGAGAAGGTGGTGGGGAGGGTAATTGTGGTGGTGGTAGTGATGATGGTAGGGGTGAGGTGTGTGTTCTAACCTATTTGTGGTTGCAGAGGTCGAGTCACAGTTCCTGGCTCCAGTGTGTGTGGGGGGATGAGGGTGGTAGTAGTAGTATTGATGAGGAACTAGAGAAGGTGGTGGGGAAGTTCACTCGAGTTGTGATGATGCTAGGTTTGTGTGTATAAACAAATGAATCCTCGGATTCCTCGTTCAAGGAACCCACATTTTGAAAATGAAACTAAACGGTGTTTTGGTCACTCTAGAAGTATTACCAGGACACTGCTTGATAGTGGCTCGTGACGGCTCCACTCCTAAAGTTGCAATTCCAAATTCCTGATTATAAACGAATTCAAAATTACAACATAGCGTTGTATAATTAAAGGAAAAATACAAGTATACTAAGAAACCAGCTAGATGGATGTTCGACCTCCAACTGAGGTTCTTTTCAGCTGAAAAGGGCCCAAGTTACAAGTAGAAATATGCAGATGAAGTCCATATATGCGATTTATTGGTATAATTTTGTGTTTCCTTAAATAAACTTACAAGTGTTGATTACTTTACACTCATCATAGGGCTGTATACACTACTCTTAGTGAGGTGGAAGCCGCTGCTGTGTAGGCAGTAACTCATCTGTAAAAAAACTTACATGCGGTCACAGTTGTGGCCCAGGCTAACTTTCTCCTGTGTATAGAGACACATATCTAGTTTTATGAATCTTATTATGTTGCCACGGTACAACGGATACCACACTGGTTTGCTAATTTTAGCACTGGCTTGCCATGAATTCGAGCCCTCATTCCGTTCGGTGAGTTGTGCAGACAGTATTTTGTATTTCGGAGGTGTCTCACAACATTAAGGTGTGTTGATGGTGTTCCCGAGCGAGGGTGTTGATTGGTGTTATAGGCTCTCACGTCGTATGAGGTGGTAAATGCGTGTTGCTGGTTATAGTGCACATGTCGCTTACTGTTACTGCCTTGTTTACATCATGTCCTGCAAGCTAGGACGGAAATGACTCCGTTAAATGGCTAGTTGGGCCAGATTATGATGGCAAAGAGTGCGCACTGTGTGTGTGTACGTACGTGCGCGTGCTTGTGCGCGAGGCCATGTACTGTATGTTCTTGTGTGCTTATGGGTATATGTGCGTGTGTTTGTGTAATTACCTAATGTAATTACTTGTAACGACAACAGCAGAGTTATGTTCATGATGTCCCGTCTTCCATAATTAATTAATATTATTTTTAACTGATTTTTTCACCTATCTGTAGCGAGGGATGTTTACAGGACTCCGTCTTAGTTGCAGGCTGCGCCTCATAACATATCCACCAGCTGGCCACCTAATGCCTCATACCCACCTGTAGCAGGTCATATTTACTCATGAACGTGTGTGTGTGTGTGTGGTTTGCTTTCAACATTTCCTCTTCCAGTTTATTTCACATTTTTACTATCTAGAGACAATGTAATTATTTCCTAACATATCTGTTGTTCATCTGCATATTTTACTTCCTATGTGGTAACAGTTCCTCCCAGTCTACCCTATTAACTCTTCTAGAGTATGTTCTATGTCGTCATCATGTCTCCTCTCATTATTCGCTTATGCAAAGACGCCAGGTTTAATTCCTTGACCTTTTTTTCACTACACTTGAGAGGAACAATTGTGATGAGGACTTCGGGTATCTAGCTCACCTGAGCAGGTGTATCTAGAGTGTAGAGACAACAACAACTACCCTGCAACACCCATCTTATCTGAGCAGGTGTATCTAGAGTGTAGAGACAACAACAACTACCCTGCAACACCCATCTTATCTGAGCAGGTGTATCTAGAGTGTAGAGATAACAACAACTACCCTGCAACACCCATCTTATCTGAGCAGGTGTATCTAGAGTGTAGAGACAACAACAACTACCCTGCAACACCCATCTTATCTGAGCAGGTGTATCTAGAGTGTAGAGACAACAACAACTACCCTGCAACACCCATCTTATCTGAGCAGGTGTATCTAGAGTGTAGAGACAACAACAACTACCCTGCAACACCCATCTTATCTGAGCAGGTGTATCTAGAGTGGAGAGATAACAACAACTACCCTGCAACACCCATCTTATCTGAGCAGGTGTATCTAGAGTGTAGAGACAACAACAACTACCCTGCAACACCCATCTTATCTGAGCAGGTGTATCTAGAGTGTAGAGACAACAACAACTACCCTGCAACACCCATCTTATCTGAGCAGGTGTATCTAGAGTGTAGAGACAACAACAACTACCCTGCAACACCCATCTTATCTGAGCAGGTGTATCTAGAGTGGAGAGATAACAACAACTACCCTGCAACACCCATCTTATCTGAGCAGGTGTATCTAGAGTGGAGAGATAACAACAACTACCCTGCAACACCCATCTTATCTGAGCAGGTGTATCTAGAGTGGAGAGATAACAACAACTACCCTGCAACACCCATCTTATCTGAGCAGGTGTATCTAGAGTGGAGAGATAACAACAACTACCCTGCAACACCCATCTTATCTGAGCAGGTGTATCTACCGAGTGTAGATACAACAACAATAATCCTGCAACGAATACTTCGACAACATTGAAGTTACTTTTATGATTGTACTTGTGTGCTGAGATACAGCATTGTTATCAGTATAGATATTCTGTATGCACTGGCGATAGAGATAATGCTGTATTTCGGCACATATAAGTGAAGAGAAACATTAAGTTTATATCAAGAATGCATCAA